>NW_019525135.1:2487171-2509371 GCF_002814215.2 Seriola lalandi dorsalis | reverse complement strand
TTACATCAGAACATCCCTCCAGAGTAAACTGTTATATTGACAACACGACTAAGCAATTTGACTGTCTTATCCGCACACAATAACACAAGGACTTTTCATCTGATGGCAGTGACATGTTCATTGACACAGATATTTACTTTTGAGAGATGAACTAAGGATTTTGAGCAAGAGACTGGCTTTTGCAGGTAATCCATGGTGTTTTGCTATTTGTACGAATTGTTTTGAGAAATTCACTTACTGTTTTGCAAATTTCGAGGATGATTCGAGAAATGTACCAAAGCGATTGAGAAAAACTGTAATATCACTTAAGATCTCATTAAAACAAGGTCTTTTTTAGGGATGGGTTTATAATTTTTCATGTCTGTCATCGAGTGCTCCTATATGGACACTAAAAGAGGATTTTCTTGCTGTAATCATTCCTCTTGTTCAAACCGGCCATTAAAAGATTCCTTCTTAATGCACTTTGAATGTAAGTGATGGGAGAGTCCTCCTGGGGATTTTTTATTGTAAAAGATGTCATCTGAAGATGACATGAGATTTCAGTGATACAAGTTGGAAAAACACATCTTGTTTGTTTTTTATTATTATTCCTTCACTGCTACAGAAAAGGGACACAAGGAGGGAATTTTATACAGTTACTAACAGTTACTGTTAGTTTGTAAGATACTGACTTGATTTGTTTTTTAACCCAGACTGCTGAGACCTCGTATTTGCTCCAGATAAGATAGATAGATAGATAGATAGATAGATAGATAGATAGATAGATAGATAGATAGATAGATAGATAGATAGATAGATAGATAGATAGATAGATAGATAGATAGATAGATAGATAGATGCATGTGTACAAAAGTGTGTGTGTGTGTGTGTGTGTGTGTGTGCATTGTGTGTGTTTCTGTGAGGACATAGGGGGAAGAAAGACAGAAAATAGAACTAAAATTGGACATTAATACTTATCAAAGTGCTACACGTATACAGCATGCCTACTCTTGATGTTCAAATTTGTAATTTTTTCTCTTTTCATTAAAAGAATTTCTTCACAAACAGCAGGGAACTTGGGGGTAATTAACTGTAAAAACTGGAACAGTGTGGCCCATTGAAATATCTTGATTTAACATCCACATCTTTTGCCTCTGGATATCAAATGACCTTAGCTTCACATCATTGGTCTCCTACTGAGGCATGAGCTCTGGATCCTGGCCCTCAGTCATTCCCCATTGCTAATGGGTTCACCCTGGGACAACCGCTGAGAGACAAATAGATGAAGGAAACAGGAAGAGAGTCCAACATTTTTGCCTGATTCAACCATTGGAATGAAGATAAGTAGCTTTATTCACTGGAGTACCGTAGTTAATCACGATTGCGAGGTACTTGTCTTTTACTTTATGCTTCTACTCTGCTGCATTGCAGACGTACTAGTACATACGTACGATATGATCAGCGTATACAATATAATGCACTTTTACAGATTAACCTTCCCAACAACAAAATGCTGCTTACACACTAATACATCAATAATACTAATCCAGTAATACAATATACAATAACACTGAGAGGTGCAATTCTTCTGCATAATGAGTACTTTTACTTTTATATTTTCCTGATAATAGTTGTGTGCTTTTGCTTAACTCATTTTGAATGCATGACTTTTAGATGTAAAAGGGTATTTTTAGATTGTAGCACACAAAGAAACACAAAATGACAAAAAAGATACACAAAACAACTACAAGAACACACAAAATGATGAAAACAAATACTCAAAATGACTACAAAGAGACACAAAACCACTAAAAAGAGACAAAAAATGACTACAAAGACACAAACTGATCACCTTTAACATGACCACAAAAGACAAAAATGACAATAAAGAGATGAAAAATGACAAAATGTGATTTGTAGTCATTTGATGTCTCCCTCAGTCTGGTGGTCTTGTAATAGAGGAGTGCGGGGTCTTTCACCTGTCTGCGCAGGGGCCCATTTTCTCCTAATCTGTCCATCAGTCATATTTACTGCCTTCTCTGCTTCCCTAAACTGAAATGCTCTTTGAGGACCAAGAAAGAGAGAAATGGTTCAAGAGACGTGCCCTGTGCCCATTCCTGTGGGTCAGTGCTCCTCATTTTGAACAGTAGATGCTTCAGAGCTCATCATCTTCTCCTTCAACTCCAGTTGCACTGTAGTCTTCAGCTCTGAAAGGGTACAACAATAGGACTCAAAGCAACGCAGAGCCAGGACTACAACTGCAAGACTTTTCGGTCCTGAATCTTAATTCACTGTCTCACCTTGGCACAGATCATAAGGTCCATGTTGTAGATAATCATGACAAAGAGGTTTGTTCATGCCAGTGCAGTTGGTGCTATCTCCTCTGGGTCCTGGTGAGAGGCGGCAGCAACAGCTGTCACCTCTGTGGTGGCAGATGGGTCACTGAGACCTGAGGATGGCCTGTAGAATCTGTGCAGTTCATTTGCATTTGCTTCTTGTCAAATTTAAAGACACGTGTGATTTAGAATCTGTTTATTTTTTTCATTAATTTCCAAAATAATTCAACTTGTCATTGATCTTGGTATTGGTGGAATTCTCAGAAAAGCAAAGACGATATCAGAAGTCATGTGGCTCAGGTCCTATTTGTTTGGTGGCACACAGGTGTTGTTGATTTTTTTTATGTTGTAATTTGAATATTTCGATCTCATTTGTCTGTAGTTCTTCCTGAAGTTTCTCCCATTTTTCCTCCCATTACATATTTTTGATTAGTTTTATTGTTATTTGTATGTGTTATTGGGCTATATAAATAAAATTGACTGCCTAATTCATCTTATTTATTTGGTTTACATCAGTGTGTGCTTTTAAGTAAATGTGCTTGTAAAAAGTCTCCTTAAACTTGTCCTCGAAAATATCAGTTCAGTGAGCTGGCCTTTAAAAGTAGACTTTTTTGGCAAGGTCTTACATCTGGATACAGTAAAGCTATAGCTCTCTCGTTGAGACAATGAGATCAAAACAGGTTGAATTGCATTGCGTTACTCAGTTTCAGTCCTTACTCCTCAAAATTGTAATTGGTATACAGAAGTTTCTGCTCAGGTCAGAACATATATCATTTCTACTAAGACTGTGATGAATAAATCCAACAAGTTAGACCTTTCTAATTCAGTCTTTGGGGACAAGATTGAACATAACACACCATAAAAGGTAAAATAACATACACACATGCATTAAAAAGACAAATTTTTAAATTGCAGTTTAATGAATAACATGGTCCTGTCCACACCTGGTGCCAAATGAAAGGGTTCTTCCTTTAGTATCTAAACTATGGACTTTATATTTTTATGTAGTAGCAGCATCTTCGGCCTTGTTGTTGAAAGACAGCCAAAGTAAGCAGTGTGCCAGTCCAGAGTTATCCTGCGAGAAATTACTCCAACTCCCGAGTGACAAAGCTGTTCATTATTTAAGCTCCGAAATGGATTTATTCTGTTAGACAATGAAATCTTTTTCAGACCAAACAAGACCAACAAGCAGTGTAGGAGCCATCTATTCTGTCTGTGTATTTATGGTTCTTTATATGTGAAATATAAAATATAAAATTAACCACTGGTGGAGTAATGTGACAGGTGGAGTCTATATGTGGCACAGGTGCAACAGACCGGCTACTGATAGGTGGGTGACAGGGAGATCTCACGGTTTCTACCGCTCTAACAACAGGGCACACCAAAAAGCCAAACCTGCCATAATACCACCACACTTTAGTTTGCAATATAGGAGTAATTTACTGTAAACTGAAATCTTGATTAAATGAAAACTTCATCCAACAGTGAATATTATCTGGACATCCACTCATTGAAGCGTGTCAAAAACAATCACATGGCTATTTTCTGGTCAGGATAGTCGCTATTCTAAAACCAATCCAGCAACACTTGAAGAAATACATACACACAGAGTGGACAGCAAGAACAACAAAATCAGCATTCAGATTGTGCAAGAGCTTTGAAGAGCAGCAGGAAACAGTACAATGTTGAAGCAATAAAATAATAAAACATTCATTATTCAGTATTTGTAACCTGAACATGAAGTAACAAAGCACAAATTAACAATAATGTCAACAACTGCATTTTACACACATTAGCCATGCAGAGCAGCATGACACAATATGATATAGACTTATTTCTGAAACATAACATTAATATGAATAACAGAAGTAACTTTGAAGTTTATAAAATGCTAATATGACACAGTAAACAAAGCATGAGTTATGAGACACAACTGTGCGTAATAATATCATAATGCTCATAAGATACTGACAAATATGCCCATACATTATGCAAAGCAGAACATCTGGCAACTGCAGGAAAAGGACCTGGGACAGGTTGGCAGCAAGCCATCAAAATAATGATAATAATGATTGGTTGATTAATCAATCGACAGAAGACAATAGACAGTTTTTAAAAATGCTAAATTAGAGATATCTTCTGTTTGTACTCCAAACATTCTTCTTCTTTGTCAGAGCCTGCTGCCTTCATTACCCACAACACAAAACCACTGCCAACATTTGGTTGGATATTCAGGTGTGCTATAAAAGTAGCAGGTAATGCAGCCTGGAGCTGCTAACCTCAAGTAGAGATGAGGAGTGGGCTACAGAGGTCTGGTAGTCTTCAGGCGGGACCAGCACTGTCTCAAGTGACATCACTTGGAATATCCCATTACTGAATTAAACTAACATCACATTTAAAAGAAAAATACCAAATATTTGCTTGTTGTTTGCTTGTTGCTTCTAAAATGTGAAGATTTCCTGCTTTTCTTTGTCTTATACAATAGAACTTAGTGTCTTTGGGTTTAGAACTGTTGTTTGGACAAAACAAGTAATCTGACGACATTATCTGAGGCTCTGGGAACATGGGATGGTCCTTTTTCGGTTTCTTGATATTTTATCAATCAAACAACTGGTCGATTGACAAAATATTCAACAAATTGATTGTCAATGAAATCTAGCGTTATTAGAGATCTTCAGAAGAAGCACTAGGTTGAGAGGGAACCTTGCAACTTAATGTTAAACACCACAGAGGCGTCAATTTACAGGTTTTTCGTGGGGGGAATGAAGGAGGGAAGTTGTAACGTAGGTATTTGTGTGTGTGTGTGTGTGTGTGTGTGTGTGTGTGTGTGTGTGTCTGTTAAAGAGAGAGAGAGAGAAAAAGTGAGAGAGAGAGAGAGAGAGAGAGAGAGAGAATATCTGTAATATTAAACAATAAGAATAAATAATGTAAAATGAAAACATTAATTATTAGTATTTTTATAGGAACACAGAACTAGAACACACACTTGGCACTACAGGCACGTAGCCTACACTTGAAGTCAGTATGTGAATATAATAGCAACGTCATTATTAGTGTTTGGGGGACCACTTTCATATGACGGGACTCAGTCCAAAGGCTGATCTAAATAAAAAAAGTCCGTTGCATGCGTGGAGTCGCCTGGAAATAATTTCTCATTGCTGATAGGTTGTTCAGCTACACCAGCCCCACTTGCGCATGGATTGGCCTGGTGCTCTTTTTTCTCCAGTTTCTCATTGGCTTTAGGTAATGATAGTTGCCCATGCATTTTTCAATGAATTTTGTATGTGGTCTCTGGCTTGCTTTGGTGTTGATCATTTGAATCAGCGGTTTGCAAGGGGGGGAGAGGTATATCCTGGATGAGCACACCAGATGATGGAATTTCTCCCACAGACCGCAGCTGCTCGACCAGGACTGTCTCCCTCCGAAATTAGATAAGAGAGAAGAGGCAGCAGAGATTACAGCGGGCAAGATGTTCTGCGCTAAGCTGAAAGAACTGAAGATATCCGGAGAATGTCCATTCTCCAGCAGCGCCAAAAATAATGAGCTCGGAGACTTAGAGGAGCGCTCAGCTGACGACGCGGATTTATTGCCTATTTCTAAGGACGTGCACGGAAAAATAGGTGAGGATCTACCTCGACAGAAGACAAGCAGAGCCAAAGTTAACCTGCATACACTTGGGGAGAGCATCCGAAAATTGGCATGTCCTGAGGTGAGTAAGAAAAAAAAATACATATATTAATATATACTTCATGCAACAAACATGCTCTATTTACGTAAATTATGAAAAATAAATAAATGACATTAATTTGACTCTGCAGTTGGGTTTGTCGCATGTCTGTCTTTACGCATGTCTGTTTATTCACTTGAGATAAAGATATGGTAATCCTGCTTTCTTTATGTCAATGCTGTCTCTGTAATTAAAGCTGCTTTCAAGTCTCACCAGAGGATGACCTTTAACTTGGTGAACACTTTGTCACACAGTTTCAGAGGCTGCATACTGCCCTGCACCGAATGATGAGACTATCAGATCACACCAGGGACTCTGAAAGGTAACGTGTGTTTTTTATTTTATTAGACATCAATAACAACTACTCTACTCCTCCTGCACTGCCACAATTACCACCACAGCCACTGTAAATCACAGGCCTATACTATCACTAGGCTACTACACCACAACATGTATTCTTATAATAACTGTAATGATGCTAAGATGTTACAGCCTCATTTGACCCTCTGTTTACCTGAAGATTTCTTACCAATTTCTCCTGCCACTCTATCTACTAGACTGATGCTAATGATGAGAACAACAATAAGGCGTAATGCAGACTCAGGCTGCTATGGATACCTGGAGATAGAGAGAAAACACTTACGCATCTGCTGAGAACACATTACTATAGCCATGGAGAGCTAAAATAAAAAAAAGTCATCAGAAACTATTTTCATAATCGATTCATTTGTTTAATCTTATTTTTTTTTAAGCTAATATCCAAATATTCGTTGGTTGCAGCTTCTTAAATGTGATAATTTGTCGATTCTTTTTGGTCATATGACAGTAAACTGCATATCTTTGGGTTTTGGACTGTTAGTCAGACAAAAAGAAATCATCTGAAGATGTCAGCCTGGGCTGGGAAATTCTAAAAAACATTTTTCACTTTTTTTCAGACTAAATTCTTAATCGATTCATTAAGAAAACATTTGGCAGATTATCAGGTCATGAAAATAATAGGGAGCTGCAACTGTAGTCTTATATTTTCCAGTAACTGAACAGTAAACGTATGGTCCATCAAGCACTGGTTTGTGTGTCTTTGACTTTGATATTTATTGTCTCTCCAGTCCAGGAATTTGCTGCACAGACAATCAGAGTTGCAGTGATGAACCAGAGCATTTAGTGGAGATGATAAACATTTACTCAACCAAAACAGGTAATGTGAAATCTGAAACTTATTGTCAAAAACATGTCATTTTCATTTTAAAATTCTGGGTATTGTGGGCTGTGTGCCCATCTTCACCTGTTTCCCTTCATGTATCTGGCAGCAATCCCGATGGAAGCTTTGAAAGTTGCTCTTGGCGAGGAGCTTTTCAACATGTGTTATGAGGAGGACGGACACATTTTGAGGGTGGTGGGGGGAGCTCTCCACGACTTCCTCAACAGCTTCAATGTCTTGTTGAAGCAGAGCAGCACGCTGCCCAACCCGGACAGAGAGGATTATGTAAACGAACCATCGGTGCTGTGCTTAGACAAGGATCCGGGTCTGCTTACTGTCTATTTCTTCAACCCCCGCCCGACCACTCAGCTCTTTTTCCCCGGAGTCATCAAAGCCGCTGCCCGCTTGCTGTATCACACCACTGTGGATGTGTTGATGGACCCCCCCAGTGCTAAAGACAGCATCTTGCAGTCCAGCCCACAGGCCAGTCTTCTGTACACAGTTGTTGTTAAGGATGCAAAAAATCTGAGCCCCAGCCCGCTGCGGGCTACCTCAGCTGGGACCCTTCCTACCACTCTGTTCTCCACCATTTTCCCTTTCCATCTGATCCTGGACCAGGACTTGGTTCTGGTTCAAATAGGACATGGGCTCAGGAAGAGACTGACCAGAAAGGATGGACTGAGGCGGTCTGCTACCTTCCAAGAACACTTCTCTATTGTCTCTCCCCAGATCAAATGTACCTTTCAAGGTATTCTGACCATGCTAAACACACAGTTTATCATTCGGATCAAGCATGGAGTCTACACCACAGACATCACAGGGAAGGTATGTCGTCATGTCTGCAGGATATAAATTGACCAGTGACATCACCGACTAATGAGGCAGAAAAGGTCTTCCGGTCATCGTGTTAATATTAAATCGAGTAAGATAGAGGGTAAAAAAATCAGGCTGTTTATAAGCGCTCAGGCTTATTAGTGGTGTACTTGGCCTGAGGTAGAGATCAAGATTATACCCCCAGTGGAGATCAGAAGCAAATGTCAAACCATTTCATCCATCAAAGGCACAGCCATGCTCACGCTATTTATGTAAGGGTGCACAGCAATTGGTCGCCACGACAAGAAAAAAAGTGTCATTGAGTAAACATGACAGTGGTGTAATGACTAATGACATTCAGTCAGAGATGCTTCCACTTACTATAACACTAGTCCTCCAGTGGTAGCTTTACCTTTACCTTTACTGACCACACGGACCAGTTAAAACAGGTTAAAAAAAAAATCAGTAAGTGGGTGAGCAGAAAGCAAGTGTGTCATTCTCGTCCATCTGGGGATGATAATGTATTACTCCGCTGACAAGTCCACTATACACAAACATGACTGAAATGTCAACAGAAGTGGCACATTCAACATGAATTATGTTACAGTCTTCAAACTACTTCTGTGGCTGTATTTCTCCCTATAGCTACTGTTGTTATAACAGTGAAGGAGACTCTGGGTCTACGGCCACAGTCTCAGCTCTGTGAGGCGGTAATATGAAAAACTCTAACAGATTGAAAAGTTGAGTTCGAAAATTTGTTTTCGACCTTTAGCAGACACAATCAAGTAAACTGTGTCAGACTATAAAATAACAACAATAATAATAATAATAATAATAAATATAGCACAGTTATAATAGGTAAAGGCTTTGTTGCCATTAAAATTTTGACTTGATTGATGGTGCTAGATGAAAAGTCAAGGGATCACCAACACAAACCATGAGTAACTATGCCAAAATGAATGCCAATTCATTCAACAGTTGCTGAGATGTTTCACTCTGAATTGCAAATATTAACCTCATTGTGGCGCTAGATGAAAGGTCAGGGGTCACAAGAGTCGCTAGAAATCATCCTCTTGGAGCAATGAATGTGTGTACCAAATACCATGGCAATCCATCTCATAGTTGTTGAGATATTTTAGTCCGATCCAAAGTTGTGGACTTGACCAACCGACTGACACTGACATCCCTAGAGGCATGCTGCTACTGTGACTAATACAAATGTACTTGAGCTAGATTTTTCGGTTTCTTGAATTTGTGCTCCACTGGAACATAAATAAACCTTTTGGTGTTGTTTACCGCTGCAGCTGAGGGACAGCTGCATACAGCTGCTGTTTCATAAATACCATGCAAATGGCCAGTTTGCTTTTCTTTTCTCTAATGTTTAAATTGTTATTCCTATTCGTCTCGAGGGAGTTTATGTATGTAAACATTACTTATTTTAAAATGCACAGATGCCACACAAGGAAAAACATCTTTACACATTTAGTTGTTTTTCATTGAGGTGTGAGGACAGTTAGTCTCCAATTCAAACTAGCTTTACCACATCCAGTAGATTAACTTTTCTCATCATATGATCTTCTCTTTCAGCTCATGGACCTTAAAGGTCAGATGATCTACGTGTCAGAGTCCAATGCCATTTTGTTCCTAGGCTCACCATGTGTGGACAAGCTGGAGGAGCTAACAGGCCGTGGCCTCTACTTGTCAGACATCCCTATCCATAATGCGCTGCGTGACGTCGTTCTGGTTGGTGAACAGGCCAAAGCCCAGGACGGTTTGAAGAAGCGTCTGGGGAAGGCCAAGGCAGCCTTGGAGCATGCTCACCAAGCGCTGGAGGAGGAGAAGAAGAAGACAGTGGACCTCCTCTTCTCCATTTTCCCTGGCACGGTGGCACAGCAGTTGTGGCAGGGACAAACAGTCCAGGCCAAGAAGTTTGACAGGGTTACCATGCTCTTCTCTGACATTGTGGGCTTCACGGCTGTTTGCTCCCTCTGTACCCCAATGCAAGTGATCACCATGCTCAATGAGTTGTACACCAGGTTTGACCACCAGTGTGGAGAGCTTGATGTTTATAAGGTAGGTTAATGAAACTTTTGGAAATTTCGAACAAAATGTTTAACAATTTTGCTTTACAAATTCCAAAGGACTGAAAGGACCGACTGTAGCTCAACCAACAACCCTAGTGTCTGCCAGAGGCTGTTAATCTACAGGGAGGTTGGATAATGTAATCAAAGTGTCATGGAAGCATAACAGACAGAGCAGCATGTTTGACAAATATCTCGTAAAACGCTAGGAAGTCAGAGGTTCCTTCAGGACCCTGTTTCCACTCCACATGTATGAGTCTAAAAATAGTTTCACTTTGTCTCTGCCACATAGCTGCTGAGTGCTCTGCCGTCCAGATTTACACGTACAAAGGCGAAGAAGAAGAAGACAAAACGCTTCTGGACTTTTTAACATGGCCAGGGATCAAGTACTATTACTATTTAAGTTTTATTACTCCTTGTTTCTTGCCCTCTGTCTTTTACTGCAAGATGAAGAGCAAGTCAGATTCTTAATCAAAGAGATTTTGATGAATATCCACTTCACATTTGTCATTCTGTTCAAGGTCCATTGTCTTCACGGCACAGTACATATTTAATACAGTTAAGGGAGCCCTTGACTTTGGGTGGAAGGAGACACAAACAGCTTCTTTTTCCTGTCTCACTTTGCCAGGTTAGAACTCATTGTAATGATCCTCCACTGTGTTCAGGTGGAGACCATTGGTGATGCGTATTGTGTAGCTGGCGGCTTACACAAGGAGAGTGGGACTCACGCTGTCCAAATTGCACTCATGGCCTTAAAGATGATGGAGCTCTCAGACGAAGTCATGACACCAACTGGAGACCCAATACAGGTGAGGGTCAAGTACTGCATACTGTACTCCTCATTCAGTGTAATTATATAACTTCAACAACCTAAGAGAGTTTTGGTATGAAGGCCTTTTATTTAAAAAGAAATGTGCCTTCTCTAAAGTTTATTATTTATCATTATTAAAGTTGTCGACCTTTGCCTACAAAGGAGTTATGGTCTTGATCGATGGTATGATTTTAATATACTGATTGATTAATTTCAAGACACAACATTGTTCAATTGTTGAAATTATCTTCATCTGTAGAGACCTTCTTAAAAACTAACATGTGAACAAATCATTTTAGTTATCACAAATCAAAATACTTTATGAAATATTAAGATATGTGCACTATTTAGAAATCAGAGATTTTAAAAGAAATCAGAACTTAGAGCTGAATCAGTTCATCAGAACTGATTAATTTAGCCAGACAATTCATCAAATGGAAAACAATTGATGAGGTGCCTGGCTTAATTAAATATAATAATATGTATACAACGTGTATGATAGAAATGTGTATAATGTATGATTGAAAAAATATTTTGTCTTACTTGAAAACAATTCACTAAGAAGTTTCAAGGAAAATTTCATAACACTATAGTGAAATTAAATCCTTTGAAATCAGCTTTTGGACTCTGATGGCTAAGATGTTCAAGGATAAGACTGATGATATTCTACATTTTTGTTATTGTCAAAAAAAAAAATGAAAAGGCCCATGAAAAGACCAAAACCAACATGTTGGTCTGTATATTACTGTGATACTCTCTGACTTCTCTGCCCTGTCAGAGGCTCCCATTCCCAAATCCATTAGCTAAGCACTAATGACATAAATCTTAACCAGCATTTCCTTCCTCATGTTTTAAATCATGCATCGTTTACTGTGCTCCCATGTTGTTGATGTAGTTGCTATTAGTCTTCTTCACTGCGTTTATTCACACATTACTGCCAATAACTGCACTGCCTGCAACCTTGTGCACATTTGTGTGCGTCCTCATGTATGTTCCCGATACAATCAAAACAGGGCCCTACTCATAAAAGCATCACTGCATAGCACTATAGTGGTCAAAAACCTCACAGGATACCTTTAAACAGTAAATTATGCATTCATTTGTGACTATTTTCAACTGCAGATTTTGTGTGCTGGTGAGTATTTATAGCAGCAGGGCAGTGTTTGTGTTGCTTAAAGAATCAATTTAATGTTGAATTTTACCTTTTTGTGAGATTTGTTGACTATAAAAAAAATATGGATTATCACCAGAGTTAACCTTTAAAAGTATTGATTTAAATTAAGTGCACAGCAGCGTTACTCAGGAGCTATACTGATACCAATACCAACTCTACGCTCATACACTGTAAGACATTTTAGTTTAGTTCTGTTGATTAAAAAAAGACATGCGGAAGCCTGATTCGTGCTGAATGTTTTTTCCAGATGCGTATCGGCCTCCACACTGGTTCAGTTCTGGCTGGTGTAGTAGGGGTGAAGATGCCACGCTACTGCCTTTTTGGGAACAATGTCACATTGGCCAACAAGTTTGAATCCTGCAGCCAACCTAGAAAAATCAATATCAGCCCTACAACCCACAGGTGATGTAACTCTGCAAGATATAAGTTATATATATAAGTTATAAGTGATTGTTGTGGTTTTATCATTATCATCACACTGAGGATTATACTTCAATAATAACTCTTCATAACCCTCTCAAAACATATGATCTGACTCTAAAAAAAAAGTAGTAGTGGCTGTTGCAGAGAAACAAAACAAAGTGCTCTGGTCAGGAAACGTAACTTTTAGAACATCGCTGTGTTTCTTCTTGTGTCAAATAATTTGCCACATTGTTTTTAGATTCATGTTTTATTTGTGTGCACTTTGTCCCAGATTGCTGAAGGATCGCCCAGAGTTTGTCTTTGTTCCCAGGAGCAGACAGGAGCTTCCGGCCAACTTCCCAGAAGACATCCCTGGTGTTTGTTACTTTTTGGAGGCCTCCTTCAAAACTTCAAAACTGACTCTGAAATGAAGTCAAGCTGCTGCACAGCCCACAAATGTTAGCTGTAAAGAAATATAAGCATATTTAGTGAATACAGCACAAACACCCTGTATTTTTTGGTTTGGGTCGTTTAGATATTAATGATGTTGTCTATCAGTCAAACTCTTGGAGCTTACAGAGATGTCAGTTTGCTGTCAAACATGAGTCTTGTCTCTGTGCAATTATCTGTTTGTATAGTAATAGTGAAAAGAAACACTCACTTCCCTAATTTTTCTTCCAGAGTGAGTCATTTCTCTGAATTGTTTTCAAGCTCCCACTACGGACCGTTAATGAAAAATTTTGAGACGTTTTTTTAAAATATATAATTTAAGACTTTAGGCCAAAAGGACATATATTTTAAACGAGTTTGCCGTCTTTGATTTGCAGATTTCTGAGAGTACATTTAAATATATCATCTTGCTTAATATAGATATGATACAGAAATACATTCTGGATGTTGATTCTCAATGTGATGTTGTTAAACTGAGTGGTTCCTTTCGTCAAGGTTGTTGTCTTAAACATCTGACTGATCCATTCACATCTGTCCAGGTACCTGCAAAAGCACATTGGTCTGTTGGGATGGCAGAGGAAATCAAGATTAAAACTGAATTGGCTTTGTGTGTTTCAGTGGAAGAGAATTTCATGACAAACAATATGGAAAAGCTGTAACAAATATTGAAATATTTAATGAAGTGATGCAGGGTAGATTCAGGTGCCTTACGGGAACTATACAGGCAGGATCACAGATGTTAGTGTGTCAAACTGTTTTCTTTTGGGGTTTTTTTTTGTTATTTTCACCAGCTGTTTTTTCTTTAGATATAGTTCAATATGAATTTACATGTCAGTAATTTCTTCCAGAGGTATGTGGTTCTAAATCAGTATATATTTGTAATAATATGCAACTTAAACCTCCATTTATTAGACATAAAGCATTCCAAGATTCAATTTTCCTAATATAAGTAACGTATTTTTACTTTTTTTTCACTGTACACATGTTTATACTGTATTTATTACATGAGTTTCATAGCACTCCTTTCCCTTACAGAGGGCATACGACACAAGAATACAATGAATGTTCTACTTTCACTCATAATGATGTGCTTTAATCATTATTGTAATCAAAGTGCAATAAATATTGACATTAACAGATGTAAGTGACTGCCTTTACAGTACAGTAGAATGCTCTACAATATAAAAGATTTACAATGTTGATCACAAACTAATGTTTATAATATATATATATATTATATAATGTTATAAGATATACAACGGTGGAAAGTAACAAAGTACATTTATGTTATGTTATGCATTTCACAGAGTAAAATATTGCAAATTTTAATCTAATACATACAATTATGTGACAGCAGTTACTGGTTACTTTTGAGACTATGATTATTCATAATAAAAAAAAAAGAAAAAAGAACACATTCAGTTTAATCAATGGGTTAATTGTTAGTGATTAAATGACCCATAAAGCATATAAAGTTGTTAAAATTAGCTCCCTTATGACCTGCCACATTATTGAATTGCTATTAAGATGTTAAAGCATCAATTATAACAATAATATAATAATATAAATACATATGTATAAAAATATATTTTCTATTTATATTATATGTACATTTTAATATTTGCCGGTAATATTTCTGCATGGTGACGACTTGTACTTTTGATAGCCTACTTAACTACTTTGTAGTTAATACTTATACTTTAAGTATATAGTACTATAGTTTTACATTGTGATTTGCTGCTGTGACTTAAGTAAGTAAAAATATATGATATAGGATATATTTTTAAAGGAATAGCCTGTTTTCTGCTTATTTACTGTCACAATACGCAGATAATATGAGCTGTAAAGTTCATAGAATAAAACATGCTATTAAATACCAGTAACTGTGTATTTGCCTGCGGAGATTTCAGCTTCTCCAGCATCAGTTGGACAACGGCATCTTCGTCCTTATTGGTCACAAATGGCTTACGTAAGACCGTCTCTGATCTGCTATTGGCCAGACTCGCTGTCAGTCACTCTCTGAGGGGAAAGGGGGGAATGGACGCAGAGACACTCAGCATCTGTAGCAAACGATGAAGGTTGTGTCAGATTAAACGGTTTTTGCTTTAAAATAGGGGAAAAAGAAGAACGGCGGTCATCATGGTATGTAATTACCGAGTTTATATTATATTTACGTGCTGGTGAAATAGGATGTTTGTGGCGTGACGCGATGCATTTGACATTTCCTGCTAGTAGACAACTATGTAGCCGTTACACAATAATATGTATATAGTGTACTGTATAATAGCCTAACAGGTGAACTAACTCTGGCATGCGGAGTTATTTTAAGCAAACGATAAGGTTTGAACATTGGATATAACGTTTAAAAACCAGCATCATGTATGTTTGAGGAAGAACTGTCAGTTTGCATGAAATAATATTCACGTTGCTCGTGTTTTCCATGAATTTACAGTATGGTTTTGTGAATCACGCCTTGGAGCTCCTCGTTTTAAGGAATTATGGCCCGGAAGTGTGGGAAGACATCAAGTGAGTTTGTGGATCATGTGTTTACTATTCGGCCCTGTTGGTTGGTATCATAGGTTACACAGCGACCAACCAGACCACAACAAGGATACAAGACAGGCCTACTGTACAGCTAGCTCACTTTCAGCTCACACTTTGTCACTGTGTTGCCAGCAGGGATATAGACGTTTTCTTTTACTTTAATGATTAATCGCCATTCTCTGCAGGCTCACACTGAAACTCTAACTCTCAACTAAGTTGGTAAAATAAAATTAAAATTCACGTTTAAAATTCTTTCCCACAGCAACTCCTCTTTTACTCAATCACTCAAAATACTCTGCGAGCATTATGTTATATTATTTGATTACTGTTAATGCAGCAATGTAAAACTAACATTTTAATGTTGTAGCTGGTGGAGGTGGAACTCATTTTTTGGTTATATATTGTAGGGTGTTTTTTTGTACAACCATGTATCATATTATATAGAATGGTTATAATATTTTTTTGTAAAAAAAATATTTTGCAAACTAACTAGTGTCAACTAGTGTTGTTTGACTGCTGTTAGATAAATGTAGTGGATTGAAAAAGTACAATATTTCCTTCTGAAATGTAGTGGAGTAGAAGAACAAAATAGCATAAAATAAAAGATGACAATGGATTGACAAAGTTATTGTATTTCTTAAGTTATATCAACAATTCAAAATCATTTATTATTATATAAAAATACAGCGCCACAAAGCTGAAAGCAGGATTTGTTTTCCTCAGCTCATGAAAAATGTAGTTTATATTTAGGAGATATTGTACTTCATATGTATAACTTAGAGGGAGAATGTTGCACATCACAGTCCAATAAAAAGTAAAAAAAAATCCCCTCATGGAGCAGATCCCACTTAAAATGTGTTTATTTACAGTGATTTTAAGTTACAGTTTCAACTTAGTGGATGAATGTAATTCCATTCCCTGGTGTAATGTTAACATGTCATTTTTTCAGCATGTTAAAATGTTTGGCCCAATCTTAGTTTATTTTTCATCTGTAGTCTTAACTGCCCTCGACCTGACCCTGCCTGAAAAAGAAAGAGGGAAAAAAAACAGCAGCAGCTGCCTCGTGTAAATGTTTTGAAAGGGGTCTTTCTGCCACCACAAAAAAAACTATACTGTTGTGCAGCATCTCCAAATGTAACTCATTGTTATTTCATGCACAATTTATCATGTTTGGTCTGTTTTCAGACTTGATGAGCTGAGTGATTTAGAAATGAATTCTTATTTTCTTTCCAAAACCTTTCAAGGCTTGGTATGTTTTCCCAGCTGTTACAGGTTCTGATAAAATGGCGCTCGCTGGTCAGGCCTGTAAATCATTTCTGTTTTTTCAGTTAAACAGTAGTAATCAGACCCTCATTAAGATTTTGGACTTAAAAAAAATGGATTGTCAAATGTATAAATAGCAAAGTGCACTCCGTGCTTTGAGTGCTTGCCAAAGGATCTGCAGTAGATCCAAATCTGATCATCTGTACTTGTTTCACAGTCTAGTTTTGAAACCACATAACCACTTCAAACCAGTATGGAAACCTTTTTAGATCAAGACAGCTCACACTGACTGGCCACAAATAAGACTCAGTAGCTGTTATTGACTTGTTCCTGTAAACAAAAGTCCCTCTGTGAATTAAGCAACAATAGAAAAGCAGTTCGAAAAAAGGCAGAGCCATTGGTTGCCTGAACAAGTTGCCTACAATGACTGTTTACTTCTACTGTAACATTTGCTGTGGCTCATGAGTAACATCTTCACTTTGTTTTCAGGAGGGAGGCTCAGCTTGATATTGAGGGTCAGTTTCTTGTTAGAATCATATATGAAGATGCCAAAACATACGATCTAGTTGCGGCTGCCAGTAAAGTTCTCAGTAAGTGACAGTATTTTTTTTAATTATTGTAAATGAAAACATATGCGATATATGTAACATATGGAGCTTCATGACACAAGTGCCACCTCTATCGCAAGCAGAGATCTTAATAAGCTCTTTTCTGTATTTCAGAGATCGATGCTGGAGACATCTTGCAGATGTTTGGGAAAATGTTTTTTGAATTTTGCCAAGAGTCAGGATATGACACCATCTTGCGAGTGTTAGGATCAAACGTTCGTGAATTCCTGCAGGTAGGCTCTCTCTTCTTTGCCCGTAGCAGAGCTGGAGGGTAACACTAACTGCAAAATTATAAAATTGTGGTATTTACAAGGACTCTACCCATTTATCATTGCATTCCTATAACATTGTCAGACTCATGATGGACAATTTAGAAAAAAAAAAAAAGATAAAACTTTGTGCAGCAGAATCAGAGATATCGTCTTTTTTATTCTATGCATTATTCTTCTTTGTTAAAACCTGGTGTCTAAATTGCCCACAATGCACGTGAATTGATGACAGTTCAACTGGAGAACCGGGTGTGTGTGGCCGTGAGGCGTTACTCTCAAGCAGAGATGGGGAGTGGGTTACAGAGATCTAGTGAACTCACTTCCTTCTAATTCCATACTCTTTTTCATTTGAAACGACATGAGCATTAATTGTGCATGAGGGTCACAGTACAGATGCTGTTGTATTGCATTATGGGAAATCTAGGATCCAGTGTTTTTGGAGCTTGACCCATACGAGGAACTAAAAGTCAGGATGTTGCACCTTCTACTGCTTCTGTTTTAAACATTCATTTTTTAGTCTACTTCTCACAAGTCCCCCATCGTTATGGAAGTGCAATACTAAAAAATAGTAGTGCTCTTTTAATGTTTAATGTATTTTTCACAACATTATCCCCTAACTCATTTTACCTAAGCCAGGTTTTAATTAAATGTGCCGTGATTGACTGTTACATATTTCATCTTTAATCTAAATTTTCAGAATTTGGATGCTCTACATGACCACCTGGGAACTATTTATCCCGGGATGAGGGCTCCCTCATTTCGCTGCACTGATGCCGAGAAGGGAAACAATCTGATTCTTCACTACTACTCAGAGCGAGAAGGCTTGCAAGACATTGTGATCGGCATCATTAAAACTGTCGCTCAACAAATCCACGGAACAGAGATAGAGATGAAGGTTTGCTTCGCTGTTTTTGTTCCCTTTTCGTGCACAGTGAACTCACAGCTCTAATGGCTCTCTCTGCTCCCACTGATGAATGGAGATGACTTCAACTTTTTCTTTTTTTTTTGCCAGTTCCTCTCTAATTTATGGTACAACATTCAATGAAGCCTTTTAGTCCTTGTGATGCTTTGTGTCAGGATGTGTAAGTTTGTGTCTTGGAATATAATTGAAAAGGTTATAGTGGAGATTAAACAACAGAAAGTTCCAAAATATCCAAAACGGGAACAGTGCTGTGCCGTGACAACTGCAGTTCAGCAGTGAGTTTTTGGCTAATGTCTGTGCGTCAGAGGATATTTTTAGATCTAAGTTATAGAGTCTCTAGCTTGGAGGTGTCTGGAGTCTTTTGGGGAGTTTTTTCTTCCACGGATTTATTTTAACTTTTGTTTCTTGAATTTAAATCGGCCATCAACTGCATATTTAATAGATAATTAACCTTGATTTTTTTTTATTCTATGTTTTTTAACATGGCTCATTTACTCGACCACACTTATCTGATTGTGTTTAAACTAGGAGGAAGAATTGTAACAGCAAGATGTCATAAACTGTCATTGGTATTTATATTTGTACGATAATGTTCAGCTCACAAATCACAGTCTGTAATCTACACCAGTAACTGCAGTATGCTGTGCTCCTCAGACATCTACTGTACTTTGGCTGGAGTTTTTTTCATTGTTTCATAAGCGAGTGACATTTTCTCCCAAACCTAATCACATTGTACAGACAGGATAATATTTTTCAGCAATTGTGTGTGTAATGAAAGAACAGAAAATGGCAGACGCTCCAAATGTGACACCCAATTTCTGGAAATATTAGCCACTGTTGCTGTGGCAACAGGGTGCAGAGACGGCAGCTTGACGTCAGCATGCCTTATGCCCATAAACCCACAGAATAATGTCATTTTATACCCTCCTAATTTTAGAATAGCACACTTGAGATTAATAATAATATTAATGGGATAATATTAATGACATGAATATTTCAAAGATGAAATATTCAATAAAAAATGGCCGCAACCATGTGCCACAATAAATGGCAAGTTTAAATTAATGTGAACTTAATTATTTCTGTATTGTAACAATAACAACATTATTCAATTAATCATTTAATTTTGTTTTATACAGATGATCCAACCGAAAAGTGAGGAGTGCGACCACATCAAGTTCCTCATCGAGGAGAAGGATTCAGAGGAGGAGGCGTTCTACGAGGACCTGGATGGCTTTGAGGAGAACGGAACGCAGGAGACTCGGATCAGTCCGTACACGTTTTGCAAGGCCTTCCCGTTCCACCTCATGTTTGACAAGGACCTGATGCTCACACAGTGTGGGAACGCCATTTATCGAGTCCTGCCACAGGTGCACATTCACATCCAATTATACCTAAAGTCTGTTTCACATGCCACAAACCTTAGTTCATGAAGTCAGTGATGATGTGTTTGTCGGACTTGTATTTGTCTCAAACTGAGTAGTGGGTTGCATTTTTTGGCTGCAGCTGACTTGCAGTAATTAATTGCACAGATAACAAATATTACAATAATTTCTAATATCTCTTGACTGAAATGTGCATATTTTTATTTTATTCCCCAGCTCCAGCCCGGTACCTGTATCCTCCCTTCAGTTTTTTCTTTGGTCCGTCCTCACATTGACTTCAGTTTTCACGGCATCCTTTCCCACATCAACACTGTCTTCGTTCTGCGAAGCAAGGTACATATGACATGTAATGCAGTTTTTACCACAGTGCTGTGGGCTGATCACATCACTACTTCTGTTATATTTGAATACTTTTCCAGGAGGCAAAAAGTACTAAAACAGACACAAGTCTTAATGATCAAAACATGGTTTGATTGTACATGACAGGATGTGTTTATAGTTTTATATATTAATATTGATGAGCTCACTGATATTTTTAGAAGCTGCATAATATTTTGACTCTGAGTTTCATCAGCACTGTTACAAGGATGAAATTGTTTGCGTGCAGAGATTGTAAATGGTAAATGGACTTGCACTTATACAGCACTTTTCTAGCCTTACTGACCACTCAAAGCGCTTTACGATACTTGCCACATTCACCCATTCACTCAAATTCATACATCACACGAACAGCCATCAGGGTCAATGTGGGGTTCAGTATCTTGCCCAAGGATACTTCGACAAACGGCCTGGAGGAGCCGGGGATCGAACCACTGACCTACTAAAGTAGTGGACGACCCGCTCTACCTCCTGATCCACAGCCACCCAATTATTGAGATTATTCAGCACGTGACCAATTAATCAAAGAAATTTATATGTAGAACTCTATATTGATGTTTATGCATGGAATACAGAGTGCAAGGGTCTAAATGTCAAAATGAGAAACTGAAAGGACAGAGTAGAAAGGCGAAGCAAATTTCATGAGAAGCACAGATCTCAGTGAGAAATTAGATGGAAACTCAGGTTGGAAACATATAGTAAGAATAGAAAACAGTTGAATTTTTGTACTTGCTACATGAGCCATGATAGAAGAAAAGAAGAGTTACACATGAGTTCAAATTTTGAACTCATGCTCCCCAGTGGTAAATGATGCACTTAAAGCAAAAAAACATACCGGTTTAAAAATAAAGAATGAGCTGAACTGGTGCCCAATTTTGAGACAGATTTAGAGAAGAACATGTAATGAAATATTCATAAGTGTGATGTAATCCTGACAGGAGGGCCTGCTGAATGTGGAGACTGTAGAGAACGAGGATGAGCTGACGGGGGTGGAGATCAGCTGTCTGAGATTGAAAGGACAGATGATTTACTTGCCAGAGGCGGAGAACATCCTTTTTCTTTGCTCACCCAGGTAAATTCACAGTGCGGTGTCCTGACAGAAGCACACACTGAATATACACACCAAAACACAGATTCTTTTTTACCTACTGAGTGGGAAATGATGGCATAGATACAAATCCTGAAATTCAAAGTCTTAATTTACTTGGACGAATGCCACTGCACTTCTGCTTATATGTAATAATGTCAGGAATAATATATGTATACAGGCCACTATATACATAAACCACAATTTGAAGTAAAATTGAGAAGCTGTTACAATTTGCTGATAATATGCTGGAAGGTTATCTCCAATGTGTTTGTGCTTATCTCAGTACTTTTTCTTCCCTACTCTGTGATGTTCGGCCCAAAAGTTGTTCCTACTGAACACCTAAACCTATAAAAAAAAAAAAGAAAAAAGGGTCACAAACATATATATCCATTTTAAAAAGGCTCAGCGATTTTCTAAAACATATGGACACTGGAGATTTTTTATTTTTTTTTGCTTTTGAGTTTCAGGAAACGCATACACACAGAGTCGCAGAGCAGTGCGGCAAAATGACCATGTGATGGATATGTCATCATAGATACTACATATACAAAACATTACTGTCATCCTTTTCTTCAAAAGTACTATTTAGAAACTATTGCCCTAGAGTTACACAAAAATGACAATAGAAATGTGACGATAAACACTGAGTATGACATTACGTGCCATAATATTCTGTAACAGCACTTTTTCATCTTAACCCATCAGTGGGTAAAATGGTCAAATATCCATTTATTAGTACAAAAACAATTCAAATTTTGTGTTCTTTCAGT
>NW_019525135.1:2472461-2487097 GCF_002814215.2 Seriola lalandi dorsalis | reverse complement strand
ACACACACACACACACACACACACACACACACACACACACACACACACACACACACACACAGATTAATATGTTTTTGCAAGTATTTATGGCAGCAGGGTGGTTTATGTGTGACGGACCCAAAATAAACTACAGTGCTCATGTTCGTAGTACCTAAGCAACATATCACAGAGCAAAACAGAACATCTTATCTGGCAGTTTTCACAAGATAAGTAGTAATCCTTATGATAAGTAAACTGACATTAATGTGTAAAATTGGTGGAGTGCCCCATTAATAGTTTTTGGACAGCAATGGAGGTCTATGGCACAAAGAAATAAGTTACTATAAACAGTATCAAGCTTTGGCTACGCAGGCTTTGGCTATGCATGTAAGTGTCTTTTAAAATAAAAAAATAAAAGATAACATATTAACAGTATTCTCTTCATGTACAGCAAATGTTGCAACTGAGAGAAAATGATTATGGATCATAGGAAAAATGTCAACAGAAAGTCTGACTTGCTTGTAATTCAAATGTGTTCATAATCTCTCTCTCTATATATATATAGATTATAGACAAACACACACACACACAGATATATATATATATATATATATCTGTGTGTGTGTGTGTGTGTTTGTACATTTACACAAGGCAAGACAAAACAACCCAATGAAGAAATAAAGAAAACCTGTGAGCTGGTAATTACATTGGTTCTTCTGTTGTAACCTCCATTAGCCTTTGTGGCCCTAATATAATCGATCAGACATTTCCAGTGAAATATCTGACGCAGGAGAGCAGGGTTCAAGAGATCTTGTCCTCACAGATTGAAAAGACTTTGCAGGGGACAAGATCCGTGTTTTCACAAAAGGTTGCTGCCTGACAGAAAATAACAGGGGCTGAAACAGAGGAGCATACTCATTCACCTGACCAGAGAGGTCTCATACAACACGGTGTGTCTGGCCTCATGCTACAAGAGGAACATTTATCTGGAGCTAGTCGGCTTGGCCCTGAAAGGAATATGGTGATCTCACTGCCGGCAGTTCATACATTATGCTCTGTTTAATTTATGTTCATTCTTTATATGAGCAAGAATAGGAAACTAGTCTGCAGTGTTCCTGCTACTGATACAAACAGAGGTTTTCAGCAATTTCTGCAATATTTAACTGCAACACCACCAACAATTAATTAGTATTTCAGTGCTTTCTAATTTCTTTGTTTACTTGTTCTGTTTTTTTGTGGTTAGTGTCATGAACCTTGATGATCTTACGCGAAGGGGGCTATACCTGAGTGACATCCCGCTACATGACGCAACGCGTGACCTGGTGCTGCTGGGTGAGCAGTTTCGTGAGGAGTACAAGCTGACCCAAGAGCTGGAAATCTTGACAGATCGTCTGCAGCACACACTCCGGGCCCTGGAGGATGAGAAGAAGAAGACAGACAGGTTTGACTCTATAGATGTTCTTTCTTATTTACTTTTTTTTAATTTAGCCTACAGACAGACTTTAACTCTAGCTTTTGGTAACATGACTAGATTTATTATAAATACACATCATTGGATCGTATAAATAGCTTAACAAATGATCTTCCAACCTGCCAGACATTTATTTGAACCAACCTAAGCAATGTAAGACTTGTAAACTACAATGCCACTCGGTAGAGTGCATACCTCAGCCCTGGCCAATCCTACACTTCTGTCACCAAAATGTACAAAATCAAAGATTTCAACATCATTAATATGTAAACTTTTGGCCCACTGAACGTATGGCATTCACTAGGGATGCCACAACCTATTTTTTTCTGCTGATAATGATTGGCAGCCGATCAATCGGATCATCCCTAGCATTCACACAATTGCTAGCATGTAGGGAATGCCAAAAATGAGCCCTTTCAGCCAGTAATTCCCACCATGTTTGGCTTTTGATCCACTAAAACAAGTCAGCGACCCCTCATAAAAGCTTACACATTTGTATGACCTATTAGCAGTTCAAGCAAAGAATGATTTTTACTCATATGACTCATATGGTTTAATTTGCCTTTTTTTAGAGGCCTGAAGAGGTAAGATTACCTAATATTTAACAAGTAAAAGATGTAGACAGGAGAAATGCCTTACTGTTATATAGCAGAAATATATATTTTTTCCTTTTTTACTAACTTGTTTATCATCTTGTCACCCCTCAGATTTCTCATCCCAACCACAAAGTTGAGAACCATGACCCTAAGCAATAACCCAGCTTTTCATTCACACTTGAATTTAGCAGTGTTTACAAACTATTCCTTCTAGTTACTGAGAAAACTGCGTCATAATTATGTATAATTATATGCCACAGCCCTGTAATTATCTGTAGGTTATGAGTCAACTCCAACCTCACTATGATATATGTGTAATAACACTGCTGTTATTCTTCTGTAATTCTCTGTCGTTGGAAAAATAAATGGTGAAGATAGTTCTTCCTTAAGTATTCCCTTTTATGGGACTTTAGACAAGAAACACTGAAGAAAGATGCAAGTCTCAGTCCGCTGAGGTTGTGTTGAAGCTACGTCACAGTAGGACCACCTAGGGTCAGAATCTATTGTTATACCCAAGTTGATATTTGCCTAAGCTACTCTTCAGTCCCTGTTATGGTGAAGACACCTAGTTAGTTTTGACTTAGGCTTTCAGAAAAGGGCCTGTCATAGTAATTTGGCACAGCAGTGGGTGACAGCTGGAGAGGAGCACGGAGGTGGAGCATGGTCTTTATTAAGACTGCTTGTAGCAGCCCTATCTTCTCATAGGAAAAGACTTTCACTCTCCTGTTGGATCCCTGTATTATTATTCTCGCCATTCTCTGCTCTCAAAGTGCTTTGGGCTCCGACTATTGATTAGAATTCATGACTCCTCTCTTAATAGTTAAGAGAGCTGTCGCTCCACTGTCGTTGCATTTTCATTTTACAACACTATGTTTTCTGATCACGAAAGCAGCTGTTTTTGCTGCTGCCTCATTAGAGAAAACACTCTTTACGCCCTTGAATGTGAATCGTGAAAGATGCTTTAGATAAATGTGTACACTCTTGTCTACTAGGTAAAGATACCCTACATGCACGTGTAGATTTGTTTAATGACTTATCTGTATGTATCATGTGTCCTCAAATTATGATGCACCATGGAAGGTATTTTGCCTTTAACAGGCAGCCATGATCTAACCAGTTACCATAGAAACACCACCCTCCCATCTGAGAGCAGCTTGTATAGCGAAATGACCAAAAGGTGGTGGGTGAGCAAATAAAATGCTGATCCAAAGAATGGACTTCAGTCCGGCAGCCCCAGCCCATTACTCTGCTGCTTGGGTACACCATAACTATGCTTTTCGCTCAAAATGTTCATTTCTCTTTTTCCTTTTAGATTGCTCTACTCAGTTCTGCCGCCATCTGTTGCCAACGAGCTGCGACACAAACGGCCCGTCCCGGCAAAACGCTACGACAACGTGACCATCCTCTTTAGTGGCATTGTAGGGTTTAATGCCTTCTGCAGCAAGCACGCCTCGGCTGAGGGAGCCATCAAAATAGTCAACCTGCTCAACGATGTTTACACACGTTTTGACATCTTGACAGACTCTCGCAAGAACCCTTATGTATACAAGGTGGGAAGCAAGAATTGTACCATGACAGTATATCATGTATATTTGTAAATTTCTCTCAGTAAGGACTGGAATTCTGCAGCAAAGTGATACTGAAACAAAGTACAAAAGACACTACAATTGTATTGTCTGAAATGAAGAACTCGAGGGCTTTTATCTACCATGTTCTCAGCTGGTTCTCCAGCTTAAATGCATGAGTGAAGCCCCCTGACTCTCTGGTGAATCATGTTATGCAATTATGCACATACACGTCAGCAAGAGTGTATTTATATCAATTGACTTGAGTTTTTCACCATAAGAGTAGTACCAACTTCTAAACACAGTGTAGTTTTACAGAGGGACTGCACCATTTTATAGGCTTCGTGCAGCAGATTTACGCTCCAGGCTTTCAGACAAGAATGCACTTTAAGAAGTCAAACAGACCTCGGCACTTCCAGGGGATCGGCTTCAGGCACTGGGTCACCAAAAGAAGTAATATTTACTCTACAAGCTGAATGGCTTGGTGGTCCTCGGGTTTTAGCAGGGCTCAAAGAGGCCCCGAATGTCTTAAAGCTGATGTAAGTGTTTAACTGTTTATCTCAGGGTGTTTCAGTTTATTTCTAGCGGCACAGTGCATTCAAGAAGTCTCTATGTAACACAGTGGGAACAGTTGATTTTACATGAAATGAAAGTAAAGCAAAAATAAAAGTGGTTATGATATCCTTCATGTGAAGAATGACAAAATGTTTTTCTTCATACAGGTGGAAACAGTGGGTGATAAGTACATGACAGTGAGTGGCCTGCCAGAGCCTTGCACGCACCACGCCAAGTCAATCTGCCACCTCGCTCTTGATATGATGGAGATTGCTGGACAAGTCAAAGTGGATGATGAACCAGTACAGGTGTGATATAAATCTCAGGCTTCAGAACATACTTTTTGTATTTTATGGCTATATACTTGTGTATGATTGAAGTGGTGCTAAATCAGGCTGTCAAATACATACTGTCATTTGTAGGTTAGACAGATGGTACGCCAGCTAAGCTAGTTTTACCCATATGTAGTAAATTTTTATATCTATATTTTGGCTGTAGCCATTAATCATAAGGGTGACCCCTCTTACACTTTTGGAATGAGTGTAGCTGCAAGGAAAACACAGCTATCATGGTGACAAGTGGAGAAACAGACCTTTAGGGCCTTTTGAAATGAATTCAGTGACTCAAAGTGTGTTTATGTTTCGGTTTTAAAGAAGGTGCCAACGGTGCTGCAGCACGTTTGGTTTGAATGGGTGGAGGTGGCAGGGAAGCGTGAGCATCCTGTGGATTACCTCCTTTAGATGATGCTGATTATTGAGATAGCACATTGCTGTCTGTGCCCCACAGTTCACTGAGCAGTGACGAGGACTGTGGCGCATGGTTAACGTGGCAAATTGGGATAAATCTCAAACATTGGATAAAAACTGGACAATTTGCAAATATACATAAATTTAAATAAGAAAAAGGGTCCTGACCGAAAAAGCGAGAATCTTTTCTAATGCAACATCATCCACTGTAAATGTTGTTTTAATTTCATGATAATAGCAAGTTTAAGCTTCAACTTATTCTTTATTTTATTAACTCTCTACATAGTATCATAGATTAATTTTGCCCTCAAAAACCTCACAATTTAATGTTTATATTGGCAGAGTTGTTGTGTGTGTGTGTGTGTGTGTGTGCGCATTGTACATGAATTCTAATTAGCGGTGTTTCTTGATTGTTCCAGCCCCTTGTGTAGTGTAAGTGTCTTTTATCTCCCTGTTGGATAGTTTCTCTTTGGTGATGCTGTTTGTTTGTATTTGGCACACATTTGTCATGATTTTCAGACTGCTTTCTATCATATATTTCTATCATATATTTAATTATTTTGCTGTTTTTTTTAAGCTATGCATCTGTTATTTTGGCAAAGAGAATTTGGACTTGTTGGAGCTTTGTAAATGTCTAATATTGCTTTGAAACTCCACATATTAAAGTGTTGAGTGTCAGACCTCTTCGGGAGCTGACAAATACTGCTTCAACCTAGTATGACCAACTCTTTAGCCTCGGGCTTTTTTTGCTGATTGATATCTGTGCATCTGGACATATTTCCACAGTGAAGTAATAAGCAGTGAAAAGATGGAGAAAAAACAGCAGACTTTTGTTTAACTGACTGTTAGAGATTGTTATTGTATCAATGACTGTTGAGACCTAACTTTGGAAAATCATGTCTGCTTAACAAAAGGCTGTTTATTTTGGGACATGGCACTGGCTGAAGAGGAGTCCGGTTTAGTAGCAGAAACAGATTCAAATCATCTCACGATCCTGTGGCTAAATATAGATACTCATTTGTCCCAGACACTCACCACGTGTTCATGTTCTGAAGAAAATAAGCACTGAAGTGCCTTCAAGTTCAAGTGTAAATATTAGTCTGCAGATTGCCTGGGGCTGCTTTTGGAATTGCTAGTTTACTGCAAACCTGAAACCTAAAAAAATCTAATTTTGTGCATGGAGTGATTTCTGGCAAAGTTAACCTTACATCCATCCACCAAATGTTGCACCTTTTCAGTCGATAGCTTTAAGATTTAGTGCCAACAGACTAAGAGTAGCATTCAGTTGGATAGCTGCTTGCATGTTTTTTTTTTTTTATCTTGCTCTCTGTGGCACACAAATCATTTACTTAGTCCTTGATTTAACATTGACTGAGGTTTAGTTCAAATGCTAGGATAGTTTTTTCTCAAACTGTGCTTTTTATTTTTGTTGGTGTATTTTCAAATAGATAAATCAGGTTTAATGTGCTGCTTTAAATAATGAATTTACCTCAGATAACTAATGATAAATATTATGGATATCTTAAAATAAATATTTAAGCTTTATTTTGCCAGTATTTTGACAAGAAGTAGGGATATATTTGGCATATTTATGGGCTTTAATCAAATTATTACCAAATACAAAGCATTAGTCTCTTTTTTTTATTCTCCTTTCTTTCCAGATTACAATTGGGATCCACACAGGAGAAGTGGTCACTGGGGTGATTGGCCAGAGGATGCCAAGATATTGCCTTTTTGGAAATACAGTCAACCTCACAAGTCGTACAGAAACTACTGGTGAAAAGGGAAAAATAAATGTCTCTGAATATACTTATCGGTAAGTCAAAGTACTCCCTTGTTATATTACCATTTTTTTTTATTCATGTGAAGCTATGTTTGGGTTTTGTCAATGCATGTAGAGAAATTAGGTGGGTCTGAAGGAGTTTTACAACTAAGTTAAACAGAATTAAAATAGATTTGTAATGTGTGTAAGGATGTATCAGTATTAGATATGAAGAAGTGGGAATCTATTTAAAAGGTCTACACATGGACTATTTATGTTCTTTGTTGATTAAGTGAGATAAGATATCACACAGGGCCGTACAGTGTGAGTGATTTGCGATGGTGTTGATGCTGTATTCCAGGTGTTTGCAGTCTGCTGAGAACGCCGACCCTCAGTTTCATTTGGAGTATCGGGGCCCCATCACCATGAAAGGAAAGAAGGAGCCGATGAAGGTGTGGTTTCTGTCCAGGAAGCCCACTGACACAGAGTCCTCCATGGTTAAAACTTAACTATTCAACACTAAAACATCACGAGTGTCATCTAATGAAAGCTTCAGTTTGGTACCTTCAAGGGGAATTTTGAGGCACAGATGAGATGGATCAGATGTATAAAGAGTGATAATTTATCCACAGACCTGCAGATATTTTAATATAAACCACAGTTTTTAAAAGTGAATATGAACCCGTTTCATTTCTCTCCCTCCTTGTTTTCTGCTTGACAATGATCTGTCATGACCTCACTATATTTTTTTAGCATACACACAATATGCTTAGTGATACAGTATATGGTATATTCAAGTTTGATAGAGTTTTGGACAAAGTACACACAAGATGTCATAAGCAAACCATTTTCCATCTACCTTAAATGTTTATAGTTGCTAATTTTGTCATATTCTGTATTTGTTCTGAAGCCTGCCAAAAATACAGAGAATCTTTTGGCTTTACTCTGTCAGCCAAAATAACTTATTTCACTTTAGATGAAAAAAATACAGTATTTTTTTAACCACTCTCATTGTCACTTTCAGAATGACAATGATAAATACTTGATTTAAAGTGAAAGATTTGACTTACGAGTATAATACAGATGTGCTCTGGCTTGCTTTATACTAAAAAGAAAAAAAACACAAATAATTCAGCTAGGTATCATATTAGTGCCATTATATTACTGTCACTATTTGAGGGGGGCATTTTTGTTCATTGGATGTGAGATATACAAAGTTTTACACTGAACATGTTGCACTGGCATCAAGACCATTCAAAGAAATAAGAAATTGTATTGTATTTATATAGATTTATATCACCATGTTCATTAGTTATTTGGCACAAAAGCTATTGTTCTAACTTGATTCATGTTGAAATTCAAAGATGTATTTCATGTTTAATTAATGTTATAAAGTTACAAATGATACAGTGTTGAGCCATTAGTAGACATGTACCATCATGTAGCTCTCACTAAATCACAAAATACTCCAATAAGTAAAAATGAGCACTATACACTATTTTATTTAGTATATTTATTGCACCTCTCAACTTAGCGCACATTCACATTTTGTCAGCTTGTGTGAAATAATATTGAGCGCAATTTTCAGTTCTACAGAACATTATTGAGATATTCTTAAAGATCTACATATTTATTGTTAACATCATGTTACTTTGTATTTATTCTTTCATTTGTAAGAACTCATTACTTTAAATGTAGCGTTCACCTTTAGAAAAGAAAAAATATAGTACATTTAATTATGGATGAAACTACTGTATGTGCCTCCATCATATTTATGATTAAAGTAAAACTTTATGTGCTTTATGTGTTTGATTAATTTCACATGCGTATATGTACTGTACTTTGTCTAATTTTTCCAAAGTCATTATTATGACACCTCACTGGAGGAAATCCTCTTGTGCAAGACACAAACAGATGCCTCTTTTACTGTTCGAGTGCGTTTCTGTGGTTGTAAGATGTGATAGTTTTATTTTAATATTGTTTCTGTTGGGAGGTTAACTAATAAAAAATAGTCTTGAGAAGTGTTGGTTACATGATATTTTCCTTTGTACAGTACAGGTCATTACTTTTACTGAAGGCCGTGTTGTTATTCAGTGTAAGTCTGCGACATCAGTGTTATTAGATACAGAGCATTGATAACTTTGAGAATGTAGATTATTTTGCAAAGTGCTCTCTCTAGTGGCCAGTCAGAGGATTACAGTAAGTATTTAAAAATAAATTTGACATCTCCACCCTGTGACTGTGCCTATCAGACACAACTGCTGTAGTCATGGTAACTAAAGTTGATTTTTTGAAAAAACTTTTTTTCATGTCTTTTACTTGTCTATGGTTCTCATTAACCAATCAAGATAAACTCCCCTTTGCATTGCTATATCAAATGGTTGGGCTGGGCCTTTTTCTCCTGGTTTGAACCCTTTTGAAGACATGCAGTAGTTGGAACAGGTCATTCCTTCAACTGTCTCATGAACCAGTTATGTAACCAATAAAGCTTCGTCAGTATAGATTCCATGCTGCTTTGATAACTGATAAATAAAAACTTGATGGCATTATTTTTTTTTTTTTTTAAGCATCCTGACTTGAGTTTTAGTTCATGCCTGAAGGTTTTGTTTCTTTCGGTGTTTGTTTATTAAATGCACAGCACAAATTCCCAATCACCACATCATAAGACATAACTTTCAAGCTCCACTCAGCTTTTCAGGTTAATTTCTTTCTCTCTTTTTACCCCTTTGTCTTCCTTTTCCTTTTTAGCCTTAGACGTTTCATAGAGCTGGGCTAACTCCATGCCCCAGCCATTCTGCCAAATGTGAGCTACCACCGCTTTGACCTATATTTGCAAACATTTTGGACAATTAAGCACGACCAATTCAATATTAGCGGTTCCTGTTTGTTGTGTGCCATTGGATGTACAGACAACTAGCAACAAATGACTTTGCTAATAAAGAAAACTTTTGATTCATGATTCTCAGGCAGGTTCTGCAGTTACAAGGAGCGTCTGTTTTCTCTGATTTCTGGACATTAGATCTGTGGAAATTAGAAATAATAATATTCCTGAGTTACAAGGAACCTAAATACGTGCATCATATCTTTGTGCTCAGATGAACAGTCAAAGTGTTGCAATCGTGCGCTATCGGTTTTAAAACATTAAGCTAGGCTACCTTACTTACCGTTGCCGCTGCTGCAACTGTGGACCATGATGTTAAGCAGCAAAACCACAAGAACACCTGCGTGCACCTGTCCCCTTACCTTGCAAAGTGTCTTCATCTCTTCCAGGGAACCTCTGGTCGGACTTTCCATAGATAACTGCCCTATTAAATAAAAAATAAGCCTAGCTGGACCCAGCTTGTAACTTTATTGTGTTGGCGTCAAGCGGCATCTCAGGGGTTGAAAAATGAAGCCAATACGGAAGTGCCAAAAACTGCAATTCCTCCAACGACCACTTGAGGCCGGCTCCATAAACTAGTCAATACCAGTAGACTCCCACGTTATAACTTTACAGCAGAAATAAACATGTTTACTGCCTGGTACAAAAAGGGTTGTGGTCTCTAGAGATTTTTTATAAAATTCACCGATTTACATTTTATTAAGGCTTAAAGTTATGCATAATTGGGGGCATAAGTGACAGTTGGGTGCCGTCACAGGCTGCTAGCTGTCTGCCAGGCGTCACCTCAGATAATTGGGGTCAATGAACGTGACTTTCCGGCCGTGTTTGTGGAGTTGGTTCATTTTGGAGGATTTTTCATGTATATATGGGACTAATAATATGGCGTTATGGTTGTATTATTTATGTTTTTAATTGCACCTATGTATGTGTTTCCTGTCGTAATATGACAAAATGTGAACTGTAAGAAATGACTTTATAGTTGTAGCTATGTTTCTGAATATAACCTCGACCCTGGCCCTTATAAGCACTTAAATCCTAAAACCAATCCTCAAAAGATATCAATAAATTCTTAAAATTAATTCTAAAATAAATGAGTAACAAGTGCAGTGATGCTGAATGCGGAGTAATGTGTTCAGTTCATACACTATGTTATCATTTTGCATGTAGTGTTACATCAAATAAAACTGGGATCAAACTTTGTGTGATATAATTGTGTTAAAGATAAGCCTCAGAAGGTCTTAATCTACTATGTCCCAAGCACATCTGTTAATTTCATCACTGAAGTCATAGTAGAAAGGTCTTTCATGTGATAAGCGGCAGATTCATTGAGGTGGAAGTGAAGGTAAGGCAAAGGTCTCTCGTGCCACATATTGATGAAAAGAAATTCAGATAAGAGATAACTGACATGCTGTGCATGTTTTATTCATCTCTTTGTCAGATTTGGCAGGGGATATTTAATAAATCATTTTTTATGTGTGTGTTTTTTGCTTTTCTTCTGCTTGAGAGAAATATTTTATGAACATTTTTTGACACCTCAGTTAGCTTGGTATCAGTAAATTAATGTCTATCATCCTGTTATGACAAATTGACCATAAATGACTAAAACCCAAACTCAAAAACAAAAAGAGACACTCTACAAAAACCTTTTCTCACTGGCATAAGCTTTGTGTTTACCCAGAGACTATAAAGGATATCAATTGAGCTGATCTTAATTACACACAATGTGTTGCAAATGATGACTGTGTACACTAGTGTGTGTTTAATATTAACTTAAGATATCAAAGGTCTCACTTATCAACAATGGCCAGATTAAGGTTGAAGGTTTCATCAGAAACACAATATCAACTGATCACTGCATTATTTGTATAAAGCAATTACATCAACTGTAATAATGTCTTGTCTAATGAGTGACAAGAAGTAAAATTACATCAAAGACAGTCAGATTTAAAGAAGTGCAAACATTGTATTCACATATGCTTCAACAGGTCTGTTTAGTTTATTATGTTTTTGTCTCAGCTTGAGGTACAGGACATTAAATTGTTGTGTTTCAAGTTAAACTTAGAAACATTTCTATATATTTTTATATAATTCTCATTATATCAAATGTTGTCTGCTTCATTGCTGCAGTCCTGCACTGAGTACTGTTAATGTGTGAAGCAAAGACCAACACCCTTTGTAAACAGAGATACAGGTATAACAGGATGGTTCTGTTATTCAAAAAGAATATGCCATATGGCGTGGTTTACTGGGCATGGCACAGTTCTTTCTTTTCAGAACCACTGAGTTTCCCAATCAGCTGCAGCGCTGGATATTGCCTTGAGACAATATGAGCTTTAAACGGCCACATCAGCATTCAGATAGATGATGAGATAAGGAAGTGTGTGGTTTAAAAGCAGCGGCAGACTTTGGGTAAGACACTCCTTGCTGCAGAGTTGTCCAGCTCATACCCCACAGTCAACATGATCTTCAACGGCTCCTGGAAAATTGAGCGCAATGAAAACTATGAGAAATTCATGGAACAAATGGGTGAGTGATATCAAACTCCTGATAAGCTGCTTTAGACTGTTAAAGATGTTTCTTAAATAGCTGGTATTTGATGCAATGCTACGGACACTATAGTGTGTTTCATTACTATATCTATTCCTTCTGTAAAATGATGACAATAAATATTATCAAGAGCTGATAAGGCAGTTGATATAACACTGATAAAGTGCAGCTAGTCACATCATATAAAGATTTCTAAGTCAGAATGTCAATCATGCAACAAACTGATAATAGAGATTTTTTTTTTATCTGGTCACATTTATAATTATTTTTAAATGGTGTAATAATTTAAGCCATAAATTATATAAATATATCAAGTCTTTAGACACTTAAATCAGAAAACAGAACCAAAAACTGGAGCTAAGGTCTCAACTGAAAAGACTTGGTGGCATGATGACCTCCTGTACATTTGGCAGGTTTGTGATTTGGCTTTTGTACATACTTACCCTTGACAAATACTCAAACCAAGGAACTACCTTTGTAATACAAGCGCATGAAATGTGACTAAATCCTGACAAATTTCCTGTGATTGTTCAGAGCCTATTGAACATGTTCAAGTCGTCTGTTGATAGGAATTAACATGGTGAAGAGGAAGCTGGCTGCTCACGACAACCTCAAGATAATCATCGAACAGACTGGAGACAAGTTTCATGTCAAGGAGACCAGTAATTTCCGCACCCTGGAAATAGACTTCACCCTGGGGGTCACCTTTGAGTACAGCCTTGCAGATGGAACAGAACTATCAGTAAGCAAAAGCGGCATCTAATGGGCCTTTATCCATCATTAACCTGTCAATTACTCAGAACCAAGCTTTACAAGATCCAAGTTTCTCCCCAGTCAGACTGTTGTTATTTTTTATTTTTTGTGTATTTTGTATTATTTTTAGCTGGGTATTTCACTTTGAATCTTTGAGCTGCAAGAGATAGGTCATTTGTTAGCTGAGAAAACAATCAATATCCTTGTGCCCAGTACCACGAACTGTCAGAGACATAAAACTGTCAACTAGCACAGCACTTCTGCAGAGCTTTTTCTACCTAGTATTCATGTCGTGACTAAGTTTCATGTTTCACTCTGCAGGGCTCATGGACCATGGACGGAGACATGATGAAGGGAGTTTTCAACAGAAAGGACAATGGGAAACAGCTGACAACAACCAGAATCATCCAAGGAGATGAGCTCATACAGGTAGGATGAATTTGTATCTATGCAAATTAGGGCACCAACAATTGATATTCCAGCTGCCACTCTCTCTCTATGTCTGAGTCACGAGATACTGTTATATGTTTCAAATACTCATACGGCAGTCAAAACGATATGTCTGTATGTTATACTGATTTACATTTTATCAATGCGTTATGGATAAGGACCTCAAATGTAGTAAAGCATCTATTTCGCCAAATGCAGAACTATGACATGATATAATAACTGTGTCTGTTACCATCTTTCTCCAACAGAGCTACAACTACGAAGGTGTGGACGCAAAAAGAGTTTTCAAGAGGGGTTAGACCACAAATGTTTGACCACAGGATTACATACAGTATTGTCTCGATTTATCAACTACGTATACCAGCATAACCTGTAAAAAGTGCACTACTTGTAATGCCATATATTTGAATTACAATGGATTTTGATACTTGCAGTAATAAAGCCTTTCTGCCTGTGTTCTTTGTCAAAATCTTCATTTTCAGTGAGAATGTGAATTTAAAGAAGACACATTAAAATGACTCATTTTAGAGTGATACAATAATTTAAACTTTATTCAACAATGAATAAAAATAAATATATATTATCTACAAAAATATAAAGTGTAGACAGATTTGACATGTTTCTTTAAATTGGTCTATACTTACGCAAGTCATGAAGTCTATCACTGAAGCACCGACAACTCAATTCAGCAGTAATGTCAAGCTGAGTCCTAACCACACACAGAGGTATGACAATAGGATTCAGTGAGGCTTTCACATCAGGCCATATCAGATAAAATCAGTGACATAAAGTGGAAAGTTATTTCTTGTTCTCGAGTGTTGATGCAGTACAGTGTAATCAGGTTCTGACCCCGTATATGTAGCACAAGATAAAAGATTCGGATTGATGCAATACCAGCTGTGACGTTATGTGACACAGGACAAAAAGACCTTTCATCAAATGGGCCTCTATAGTATATAAAGCCTTCAAATGAAAGCTATGGATCATTGGTGCAATTATCAGCTTCCTTTTCCAAGCACACAGATGCACATATACATATAATAACCCAGGACAAGCACTGGAAAAAAAAATCTTGTTTTTGTACATTAAGGCTCGTTCAAACTTGGAAGCACCCAGCTTCGCCACCCAGGAGGTGGGATGTACTTGCCACTTACAAGCACTGACTGCCCCACTTTTTGCTGATGACATTTGAACATGTCAAACTTGCCAATTGCAGCTAGATGAAAAGTGAACCGCTGAGTTTGCTGCTTGCCGCTGAGGCTGTAGCTTCCAAGTCTGAAAGGGCTTTTAGGAAGATTAGACCTGGCACCAAATCCACCCAACCCCCCCCC
>NW_019525135.1:2251202-2472441 GCF_002814215.2 Seriola lalandi dorsalis | reverse complement strand
AACCCCACCCCCACATACACAAACACAGTACAAGGGTGCACACAAAGGAGTGTCAGCAGATATGTCACTATTATCACTATTAGCATTGCATATTCAAAAGTTTTGCATGACCTCCTCCATCCCATTCATTCATCTCCTTCATTCCATAAGTGTGGTTTCACTCTCACACACACGCACACACATGCACACACACACATGCACACACACACACGCACACACACACGCACACACACACGAACACACACTCTTCACACTGAAAATGTCAAGGCACTCTTGATACAACTGAAGACACACAGATCAGAACGTAAAATAAAAGTTCCTATTTTTTTCTTACAGATACAGGAAATCATTTTAACAGGAAAAATACTGTAGATAAAATATAGAACCATTAGTCACATAACAAACCACAAAAACACTTTGCAGGTGAGACAACATTGAGATAACCTGGTTAATATACTCAGTTCAGCTTCAGCCAATCCAATGATTTAGTAGTTTTGATTTCTTTATCTACTTAGTATATTAGATATCTTAAAATAACAGTAAAAAAATAGAGTTATAATAACTACAGCACAATCAGCTTGTAAAGGCATGAGTTGTATAATGAATGAAAGTGAAAATAATGAAACATTATTAGAAGATGCTTCCTTTTTCTTGAATTTTAACAGTGTCAATAAATAAACCGTGAAAAATGCAAGTAGATGCTTAGGTTACATGTTTAGGTGTGATTACACCCACACTCACACACACACACACACACACACACACACACACACACACACACACACACACACACATAAATCTCTGATGTCAGACAACTCAAACACAACACACACAAACAGCAAATGTGAGCCAGTATGTGCAGTGACAATAGTAGAGCAATACCTTGACAAAAAAAATGCAAAGCAAGTGAAAACACACATGAATGTATAATGTATAAATGGCAGGATGTTTAGGAAAAGACTTGGCAATTTAATGTCCAGAAAATAAAATTGATATTAATATTTGAAAATTGAGTAACACTGATTTTTATGTGTTCTCAGGAATGTCTGATGCACAGAATACAAAGCTTTAAAAAACACCAAAATCTGCTGTTAAAGTAATCTTAAAGTAACTTTTAGTGAATGCATAGTATGTGTTGGACAGGCAAATTCCAGCATATTGTTTGCATCATCCGTTTATATTTACAATGGATGCAGAAACAAAAGTACGTGTTCTGGCATGAGCAAGAGAATAGAACATCATTCAAGTGTTAAAAAGTTTCCAAATCAACTGTTGTTACAAAATGCTGTTTAATTAATGTATTTTATTACAATTCAGTAAAATCCAATAGAATTTATGTCTGTTGGACTCACAGTCCAATATTTTCATGCTCATGCTTATGCTGTACACACAGCTAGTAAGACTTTGTAAAGGCCACATGCAGGTTTCAGAACATTAATCTTATTAACAAGAATACTTGTGTTTTTGTGTTGTATGGTCAATAATAATATCAGAGAGGCATATTAAGTATATTGGCATCTTTATGAAAATACCTGCAAATACAGACCTGTTTAAATCTTTCTACTTGAAGAGGAAGACTGAAAAAATACAATTTGACATCACTGTGAATTACAAAAAAGGATTACAAGAACCAGCACAATCGAAGGTAGAATACACAAGTTTACATGATCGCATATAGTGACCTGCTGAATAACCTTAGGGCTGCCCCAGCTACAGAACGTCATAGTCTACAAATGATAGGCTTTGTAACTGACAGAAACTGAACACAGTCTGTTTCTCTCAAAGATCTCTACATTTTTATGAATGATGGCATGAAATGTGCCTATAATGTTCCAGCAAAATGAACAAATCATTTGAAGCAATGATTTATTTATCTTTCTCGGCAGATTTTCACAGCCAATGGGAGGCTGGCTGTCACGGGGCAGCCTGCAGTCATTCATTAACAGATAAATGTTGTAAAAGAACTGATAAATGATAACAAATAATCAGTAACCGAATATGAGTGAATGTTGCAACATCTGTTCCCTGGTGACCCAAAGCCCTCAATGTGCATAAAATCAGTAAGCTGCCCAGAAAAAACTTTTCCAATATTATTACTTCACTCTCCTTTGGTGTGATTAAATGAACTACCTTTAACCTGCCGCGGAAGGTTTTATTTTATTTTTTTATAGAATGACATCATATTATGATAAAGTATCTTTCACATATCCTTTCATGTTATCATGCTGTGATTTGTTATCACACTTCCTTCTGTCATCTTTGTATAATTACTGTGCAAACCACAGTACAATCAATCTAATGGTGGCTCACCATTATCTCTCATGTCTGACTTTACATGTATCGGTATATATCTTCAACTCTGCATCACTTCTGCAGAACTACTGTACAAATAAAAAAATAAACATTTTTAACTTGACATAAGGTGATTAAAAGACTCAAAAAACTCTTTGTGCAAACTGAGAACAGTCCAGATTTTGGTTAAAACTAAATCTTCTTGCAGCAATGCTGCAGGACAATGGAAGACAGTATATGTAATAGCTGATTATCTGTCACACAATACATGACAGCATTTAGAAATAGGTTTAACTTATGTGACAACCTTGCATAAATACATTCCGCTCAATTCGGAGATGGCGGGCTTCTGAACATCTTTCCATTCTCTAAACTCTTTGGCATCCAGTTAGTACTCCACTGACCACTGTCCATCCTTGTAAACAAAACTTACCAAGTAACACTCATAAAAAACCATGATCATCCAGTCCTTTGGCTGACACTGGGTTCCATTTTGCAGTGGGTTTATTGCTATTATGGCCTGTAAAGAAAAAACAAAAAAGAAGAAAAATATTATTAACATTGTGTTTTATGGAGCTTCCCCTTGTGTACATTTACACCACGACAGAGAAGACAACTGAATACTGTCATTTTGTCTTTTCCAGATATAAATATAACCCTCCATTAGGGTAATATGCAATTTTATACTGCGATATTGATGCATGTGGTGGAAGAGTAAAGTTTTCAAAATTAACTTGGAAATTGTTCATGATTGGAGTTGACACAACTAATTAAATGCCTGACAAAACAAGGGGCTTCATTATTGATGCAGAAATCATATACGATTCTAAACCTTCCATACAATGGTCCTGCTTCATAAAACAACCAGACATATTAAAAGGACTGGCTGCTACAGGATCAACAGTATAGCAGGATCTCTGGTGGTTGAATTTAAATCATCTCACAGTACATATATTATGTCCTGCACAGCCCCACAGTACATTCAGGTTTGCAAGCATAGTGATGGAGGCTCACTTGTTTCAGGTCTGGCTTTTGGCACATCTTGTGAGTGTGTGTCAGCGGGGAGTGTGTGGCTGGTATCTCTTCGCTCAGTTGCAACCACTGTCCGTGGCACCGTGGCAGAGAGGACAAGAGGCCTCTGGTTGTGGTACTTGAGACGGTATGTTTCTGTCATACAGTTATCCACATTGAAGTATGTTGTTAGAGAAACCTCTTGAGCTGGCACCGCCTGCTCCACTCTGCATCCAGTCAGTCTTTCCTCGCTTTCACATGACGATGGGGTACTCCTCTCTGGGTCAGAGCCAGACTTGGAGCTTGCATCTGAGAAGGTTCGGAGGCCTGACATGTCAGGCTTCCTGTGAGGACTAACGTAGGATGTGGATGAAAGGCGAGGAGATGATGGAAAGGGTTCTTGAAGCATCCTCGGACGAAACACGGCATGGCTTGTTTCGCCTTGGTGAGGAGAGATCCGCTGGGTGGATCGAAGGTGAGGTGACCCTGTCGTGCCGAGCTGACGCTGATTGTTCACTTGAAGAGGTTCTGCAGTCACATTGCTGGGAGGGTGGTATGGCGGGGTAATATGAGGACGCTGGGAATCAGAGGCAACGGCCTCGCTGTTGCTGGAGCGGTAAGTGCTTTCTCTTTCCTCGGGCTCCGAGAGAGCAAGATCATCAGAGCTGTTCCATTCTGAGCTGCTGGTTTTTGTGATATGCCTCAGGGCTGTACTTTCTCTACAGTTTGTCAGCTCCTGCTGATCACTCTGCCTGTTATCGGAACCAGCAGAGTCCCTGTCTGAAGACACTGCTTTCCTGGAGGTGCAACAACTGTACTTTGATTTCCGTCTACGAAAAAGAGAGAATTGTTTATACCAGAGAATAATGGAAGTGATTATTCATGTACAATGGGAATACTTGAATACAATGTACACTACCTCGAACTTGGACTGCACTTTAGATGCGAATGTGAAACTTGGTCATGGTTCTTTCCCTGAGGTTTGGGTTGATGTTTACCTATAAAATATGAAATAAAGGTGATCAAAACATATTGACAGAAAGTGAGACAATTTAAAAACTGAGAATACAGTCTGTATAGCAGTCCTCCTTTTGGACAGGTCTGCACTACTGTGACAAGTAGCTATTTACATACTGTAATTACTGGAAAAAGTGTTTTTATCTTCTGACCTTGCTAACTCTGGAATGAAATTATGCAGAACATGTATTAATGCACAAAACTACTATTGTGCCCTATAGGGCAATTGATTACAAGTAGAAATATTCTAAACTATGACAGAAAATAAAAATCCATAATAATATTAACAAATGGGAATTCATCTGCCCTAAAAAAAACAATCTCAGGAAGAGGAATAGAGTGAAAAACAGATTTAAGTACTGAGATTAATCTTCTCAGAATTGAGATTTAATTCAGAATCCTGAGAATAAAGTCAGAATTCGTCTGAATCGCAGATTTTAGACTTTAATCTCATAATTCAGATTTATTTTTCTGTGAATTCTGAGATTAATATCCAAGCTTAAATACTGTTTTTTTCACTTTGCCCTAATCTTCTTCACTAATTATGAAGTGGGCATCTGCATATCCACAGGCGCACACACACATACACACACAATTAATTAAAGGCAGACACTAAGCAAAGACAAAGGGGCCGACACGTCTGACTAAGAAGCTGTTGCCCTGTCAGGACACAAGGTGGCAGCAGAGTGTTAATCTCACTAGACTCTCTCACAGCTGGATGAACCAGTCAGTGCACTCGCCCCATGCACCAGCGCAGCGAGAAGCAGTGTGGTGCCGAATTCCTTCCCTTTAAAAATAGACGTGTTATTTTTTTCCCTTGCTGTTGCCCTGGAGAGGTCCATGCAAGGATAAAAGCTGCCAGTTGGAAACACTGGCTCTAGATGCACATAGCCTCGATAAAGTATCAAGTGCAGCAGACTCAAAGCAGCGCATGAAACAGAAAGATATTCATGACAATGCCAGCAGCCATGTCCAGCTGTGCTATCTGAACGAGCTTTGTAGGATTATTATCAGATTAATGCCTCTGCAGGGCTGACTGGGTGAAGAGGTTAAATAAACCAGAACAAGCTCAGAAATCAACTCTGACATTAATCAATCTTCAATTACTCTCACATTATCAGCAGAAGAGGTGGATGACACTTCATCTGTTTGTTTTTAAAGACTAACAAAATAGACAGAAGTAAACAGAGAAAAGTTTCTTTTGGAAATTGCTCTCCTGTGGCAGGCACCTACTCGCACAGGGCAAAATGAAATAACCTTTCTTACACTTAATAATATAGGACATGAGAGTCATGTGTTAATATACTCAAGCCATTGTGTGTAACCCAGGGTGTGTCCCTTGTAATTACATACTGGATCTACGAAGACTTAATTCTTTTCTTTGCAAATCTTTTCCTGGAGGTTTGAGGATTAGAAGTGAGATGTAACTGACAGTAAACAGTGACATGTTCTTTTATGCTCTAAAGTTTCATACTTTTGTTATTGGTATCTCAGTCTATCCTTTTACTTCAGCTTTGTGGTTTTTAAGTTCACTTGAGTGAACTTGTTGCCAGGGGATAATTATTCGCATCCCATTATGTCAAACACTGCGTCAGGCTACATTATAATTGAAACTAAATTTACTTAACTTATTACAATCCAAAAACTAAATAAAAATGTAATATTTAATAGTCAGAACTAGGTAACTGGATGTGGGTATTCCACGCACTGCATTTAATACCTGCTGAGATTTTTACTGTGCTAGGAAAAACTAATGAAGCTCAGTAAGTATCAGAACTGACCGTTGTATGAAGGTGAGGACATTATACTTGATTTTGCATCTCCTCCCTTTTGATGCAGCTGGCTGGAAATAAGAGACAAAAATTACTCTCATGTCACGTACTACTATGTTTTCAAGCTGATTCATCAGTTAATACAGTAAATGTAAAATGTCTCAGCACAGCCACAAACAAACAAAAGAAAGACAAATAATGGACAGAAACCCATGAAAAACACTGGCAGAAACAAAGACTTTTCCAAATCATATATACGTATATATATATACGTATAAATAAGTATATAAAACTATACTATACTTATACCATATATTAATATGTGGGTATATATATATATATATATATATATATATACACAAAGCTTATTAATATTGCAGTATATCATTTGCCATTTCTTTTTTAGTTAATTTGACAAATCATTTTCATCTCAAAGAATAATTTGTAATGAGATGTTGCAATTTATTTTTAAAATCATACCGAATAAATACCGAATGTAAATTGACAGTTACAGTTCAGTACAGTGTCAACCATCTTCCTGACATTGATCTTATACACATTATTTGAAAAGGGAATGTCATGGGAACACGTGTTGTGTTTATAGTTTCCAAGGAAATCAAAAGTATTCCTGGGTGATGATGATGAGAATAGCAAACCCCTCGATACATATACTAAATATCTGAGAAATAGAAGAAATAGAAGAAAAGCATGTGGTTCATCAGCTATTAACATAATCCCTTCACTTGAAAACATATGAAACATAAAAACAGTTTCATTGTTTCTGTACAGTAGGGCCATGACTAATTATCAAATGAGAATTATTTATAGGACAGTATTTAAGATCCACAATTTGGACTGTTACTGGTATGAATTTTCAAAACAAACATGTTGTTTTTATTTAATTCAAGGGTTTCTTCCAAATTTGGGAATGGGAATAGGCTCTTAACATCAGGCTGTTACCACATCTGTAGTTGTCAGTAATCCAGTATTTACTCCACACCTCCATTTGTCCTTGTGCAGAAGTCCCCCGAAAAATTTCACAGTTGTGTCTTACCTTTGCAACGGTGCCTCTGGTGTTGATCTCTGGTCTTTAACAGCAAAGCCATCAACCCCAGGTGAGTCAGGATTGGTGGAGCCACTGCTGAGTCTATCGCTACTCTCATAGCCAGACTCTGTCCTCTGAATGGTCCAGGTGTCACTACGCAGCAGCGTCTTGGGGCCACCTTTAAGCCTGCTGCCCCTCTGTTGGTTGGCCCTGCTCTCTGACTCTACAGAGCTGTGGCTCTCTGTCTCAAGCCTCTGCTCATCCTCATAAATCGTCATTAAACACTTCTGCTTTCGATCGTCTCTGGTTCGTACATATTCCCTCTCATGGTCTCGACTTGGTTCAGCGTGCACCCTTTCCTGTGAGGAAGGCTTGCTGCGCCGGGGACTGTCATGCTGCTGTTGCCGGCGCTGCTCCAGTTCGTTCAGCACAGTGTCCACATTCAACACCTCCCGGATGGGTCTCCACGTGGACTTAGATTTATTGCGGCTTCCTCCACTTCCACCTTTTTCCCATTGTTCCTGACAGCTATCTTGATCATAGCGACTTGGGGAGGTGTTGTTTTTCTGACCATGCCCACCACCATGTGTGACCAAGGACTGTCCACGTGGCTCCTGAGATCCTCTGCTTGAATGGTTTGATGACTTCTCAGTGCGTTGATAGCTTTTTAATTTTTGGTCCGCAGGAGGCCTCAGTCCATTCTCTGGAGGAGGTGATGATCTTGCATGAGCCATCTCTACACAAAGCAGAGACAGATCATTAGTGGAATGACTATTTCCACCATCTTGTGACTTACAATTATCTGCACTGTATCGCCCCTGTATGTCTTTGTTTTTGCCTCTGTAATATCAGTGTTCCCCCTATACCTATGATGCTGACACAATGCCCTACCTTTGTGTTGTGATGGGTCAGTTCTCCGATGCCCTCTGTCCTTTTTTGACGTTTCACCTGGCCTCTGCAAATTCTCCATGAAAGGTTCCTGGAATTTGTTAGGACTGCCAAGGGGATGTTTTGCTGAGGGGAAAAAATGAAATGGCAGATGAGTTGCTGTGCTTCAATGCAGAAAACTGCACTTGATGTTTTTTGAACTTGTGATTTATTTATTGGTGCATAAATAGCATTTTCTCAGGCCTTCTGACATTACTTTACCTGCAGAAGACATCAATGAACTTGAAAAACAATCAGTGTTTGACATGACTGTGTACATCATTGACTGTTTTGGGGTACAACATGAAATATGAGGTTAACCTGAGGTGTTTGTTAGCCATCTGATGGCCCCGCAACTTGTTCTGGGTTCAAACTAATTTACAGTGTGCTATGCACTGCAGGCAATGAGCTTCAGAAACCATCATTATATCCTCAACTCTCTGACCAAGGCTCATCAGTCAGGTCATTACTAACTACTCTGTCACTCATTACAAATTCCAGTGCCGCTATAATAGATGTTTTGGTAACCTTGCATCCTTTCTGCAAATGCAGACAAAACAAAACAAAAATTCTTTACCTAAGAACAGATGCCAGTGCATCATGCATGTTAAAATACACTACTGCTTACAGATTTGCCAACACTGTAGTGTGCCTCTTTGCCTCTGTAGCAAGCAGGTCACTGTGAGAAACAGAGCTGCAGTGAAGTGCGAACATCTGCCTCCAAATCAGCACATTTACCTAACAGCTGCCACTGTCTTTCAGTTTTATATCTCAACACCTCCTTTCTGCGTCTTGGTTAGATCACTTTCTGCAGCACTGTTTCCTTCTTTATAACTGAATTTTTAAGCAGTACTGAGCTTCAAGACAATGCTTCACATTTTTGTGAAAACCTACAGTAAAATATAATGACAGTATAATAAATAGGAAACAGGTGAAGGAAATGCTCTCTTAAACACAAGGTATAAAAACTGCATGAAGCTGTGTGCATGTGCATGGCTGCTGGATGTTACAACAGGGGTGAGTAACAGCAGTGAGTAAGCTGTAGTATTATGGATTTTCAGATTTATTCATGTAGCCTAATGCTGACATAAGTACAAGACCTCTACTGAAAAAGCATGCTAGATTTAGACAACTGCCATGTAATTAACTAATACACACTTCATCACGTTGCCTGAAGTTACAGAGACACTCTCAAGCTTAGTAATGCAAGTGTAGTATAATGCTGCAGGGCAGTTGTCTTGGCTAGTTGTAGTTGGAGTGGATAAATTAAATTGGAAGAAATTAAAACTCCTATCATTATGTACTGTAGGGAAAACTAACAGTACTTCAGTAAGCCTCAACAATAATTTAACAAATGAGATTATAGTAAAAAAAAACAATAAATGTTTCAATCTGAGCTATGCTTGACTCTAATACTAAAAAAATATCTTTTACTTACGCTTATTTTCATAAAAACAAGAATGCCGTCCCATGCCAGTCAAAGTGTCTGGCCACCACACTAAAGCAGAACAATCCATCTAAACAGGCAAGGCGCCATTGCCAAAAAAACCAAAATAAAAACCAGATATATTAATGGAGGCAAACATCGGAAATGTCTAGGGGAGGAGTGAGAACTGTGGAGCAGGAGCATGAGTGCGCTTTGCCACAGGAGCAGGGATTAGGGAGGGAGGCGTGGGTGGTAATCTGCGTGCAAACAGAGGCATCATCCTCATGTCAAGTTCAAGCCAGCACACAGGGCAGGACAATCTTTCTGCCCGCGGTTTAACAACACTCTCTCAATCCCAATGCAAACCATAACTGTAATTTTTTGGAGTGACATCATTATTGTCATAGGTACTGGCATTTTTTGACATTTCATTTCATTTAATGATACTTTAAGAAAAATTGTTCAAATGCTATAATAGATATGATTTTTTTGGAAATACATTATCAGACAAATATAAATATTGTAATTCCTATCACTCTCCTATTAGTCATTAATAATACTACCATGTTGCTGTCTCATTTCACCTGACACATTACAAAAATTATTCTTCATTTGTGTGATTGTTTATAACCTGTACACCAACTAGAAGTGCAGTTAGAGAGCGCAGATCTCTGCCAGTGTCAAACAAGATACACCAAACCTTAGTGATAAAAATTCAAATTCATAGTAAATGTTTCAGATCTGCCCCAAAATGACCAAGTTCAGTGCAAATCAGCACTGACCTGTTTGTGTAACTCTGCTGACAAATAAACAGACACGAGGGAAAACATAACCTCCTTGGCGAAGCTAATCAGACCCTAATTGAGCATATGGTGACTTAAGATACTTGACCTTTATAATTAAAAGTGCACCTTTGATAAAAAGGTGAGTGTGCACGTGTACAGTCGCCTTCACGTAAGTCATTTTATTGGTTAAATATTGTGAAGAATGACTTGAATATTAGCTGCTTAAAGTTCACAAATCACTTGTGTTACAGTGACGCTCACACACTTCCTTCTCTAGGGATGTCTATTTGCATACTCTTTACAAATTAAGTGATCATCTTTCCACACTTGTTTCTCAGTGGAGGTAGAATGCATGTGGAAAATGTGGCATACATGTACTACATACACAGGCTGATGTGAAGGCCTTATCGCCGTTCTAAATGAAGTGTTTTATAGACTGTGGATGTTCTATTCTGTGAAGCAGTAAAGCAATATTTATTCCCAGGGGGGTCAAAGACCTTGTGTGTGTGTGTGTGTGTGTGTACCTGACACAAAGTTTTAATTAAAAAGGACGCTGCTTTCAAAATAAACAAAGCATACTTTTTTTAATTGCAGGCCAATAGCCATGGGATAAACAAGTTAATCCACTCTGACACGTCCACTTGTGAAAAATAACTTCTCAGAGTTTTTTTTTTTGTGTGACTACGCAGCTTATGATGGATTATGTCTATCTCGATTCAGCTCAAATTCTAAATTCAGTCATTCATTATCTGAAAAACAGGCAGTTGTTTGTCATACATACGGTCCAGAGCTTACAACGGACGGAAATTAGTGATTTATTTCTTTTTGGCAACTGACTGTGGCCAAAATATTAAACACAAAAATTTGTGTTTAATAAGCAGTAATGATATTGGAGATAATGATCTGGAAGCAGAGTGGATTTTACCATTCTCACTTTTCAAAGGAAAGAAGGCGGCTCGTGTTTAAACCTCCACCCCCACTCCTCCTCCACTCCTCCTCCACTCCTCCTCCACTTTCATTTATCCTGAGGTATCCTGTGGTTACCTGTTGTTTAAGATGGCGCAATAACAATTTTTATAGGCCCCTACATCACTGAAATATATAATTTTTCAAAGTTAGCAGTACAAAGAACAGCTGCATCTGTCACATTGTTTGATATAACAGTAAAGGTATTGTAAAGCCTCTATATGTAAATAAAGATGTAAAGATGTGCGGATAACTGGAGGATTGTCTTACTTGTCATGTCACCATTTACTTGGGCTTTGTACCGGGGACACATCGTGGTTTGTCTTGGTGCATCTTCATTAGACACTGGACTTCCCTCAGGATTAGTGTAAAATAAAAGAAGTGGCTGGAAATGTCCCCTGATACATTTAGAGGCGACATCTTTCCATTTGGATCCAATCTGTGATAAAGAAAAGTATGATATAAGAGCTTGTAACAGACAGTAACAGGTAGTAGACCTTTGGGATAAAGCAGATTAATAGCAGAGTTCCTAACCTCCTTCACAGTAGCATCATCAAAAAACATCCATTTTGAAGATTTGGTGTGATAGGCAAAAGCTGAGTAGTGTTTACTCGAAAAACAGATCATCCCCACCAGATGTAGCTCGCTCCGTTTGGCATTTTCATCAGTGACACGGTTGAAAAGCTGAAAGAGAGCAAATTGAAGTTTGATCTCTGCATATTTCTCTGGGGGCAGATGCTAAATCCTATGAGAATAAAATTCATGTGTGTAGTTTTGATAACCCTTTTCTTCCTAACCTTGATTTTATAATATCATAACCAAAAGGAAAAAAAAAAAAGAGAGATGTGATTGGTTGAATTTTGTGGATATGCAATTTTTAGGTAAAATCTTTTCACGCCTCAACCGGCAAATCTCTCTGCACAGTACAACAATGATGATGACGGAGATGATGCTCTCACCCCACACAAGTTCAAACGCGGGCCAAGTGAACGAATGACATCATCCGTAAGATCAGACTGCTCAGCATCCCACACAAATCCTATAGTCACAATCTCTGGACAGTTCATGAGCACACGGCGGATCTTGATACTCTGGCCACAGTCACTCTGCAAAATATGTAGGAACATATATGAAGGCCCATAATAATATCAACATTCATAACAGAAAAACGTTGAAGTCAGACAGAAATCAATAGAACTATTGTTACAAAGTGCTTTACACTACATAGATAATGTCATCAAAGATACCGGAATAAAGTAAACAAGACAGAAACCAGTCGACCAGAAATAATGTCAAAATCTCTGCAGCGTATAAAACAGAATAGGATGTCAGTGTGTAAACAACACGGCTGAGGTTAGCTGTTCCCCTGCTTCCAGTTTTTGTGCAGAAGGAAGGCTAAACATGGATCATGGATCCAAAGAGATAAAAGTGAATTGAGGTTTTATTTCAAGTCTCAATAAGAAATAAATGAGCAAATTTTCCTAAATGTCAGAGTAGTCCTTTACTTTGCGGCTTAATCTCTCTGTCTCTCATACACACACTTAGACAAGACTGAAATAAAACTCATGTGACTCATCACTTCAAAATGCCACAATCAGGACTATTGCAAAGATGGAAGAGAGCCAGTAATATCTGCACATCAGTATTGTAAAGTCAGTACTGCAGTTTGATGTTTCCGGTAGAATAATGGGTTCATTGGAACAGAGCACTCAGCTTCACCACAGAGATGCACACTGAAGAGGAAGACAGTGGCAGCAAATACAGATGAGAGAAAAACAGTGGATAAGCCCTTACTGCTATTTATATCCTAACACTAGTCTGGCACCGTCTCCTTCCGGCCGCTTCAAGTGCAGTGTCACAGCAGAAAGCACAGAGTGTACTCTGCATAGTTGCAAGAATTATTTTTGTGTCCATTTTACAGTAACATGCTAACTGTTCGGCTGAACGGCTAAATTATTCATTAATAACTGCCTGTATCAAATCAGCATTTAATGGTCCAATTCAGACAGATGTTTTGACAAAACAGCTGAACAGGGAAAAGTATTGAGTCACCACTTTGAAAAGATTTGTTAATTCATTCAAGAAAAACATCACAATTAAATAAACATTAACAATTAATCACATACCGGGCAGCTTCGGAGGTCACCTGTGTTGTTTGCTGCCTGCAGCAATTCTCCAAACATGTCTGACCTGAGCCGCTCGTTCTTCCCCAACATGCGATCAACCTGTTGGCTGTGCATACAACGTGTAAACACAGAGACTGCTCATAAATAATAAAATCACCACAACCTCCACACATAACCTTTACTCATGCAGTAACAAACTTGTTATCAATAAGAACTGCTTGAAACTGGGATATATACTCCCTGGCCACTTTATTCCGTACACCTATACAATTAAATGCAATACAATAACACAGATCTTCCACAAATTCATACATTTAGGAAGATTATAATGTTCAGTTTTTGTACACGCTGACAAGGAGGTTTGAATTAAACCAAATCTTTAATAACGATTACTTTTTGCAGTGTGCAGGACTCAAGTACACATGCATGCAAAAAGTGAACTGAGCAGGCATCATGTGCTGCCTCATATTTGAGGAAATTATGAAAATATAAAACCAAACAATCGTCTGGCATCTTCAGCCTTTTGGGAAACGTCAGGGCAGACCCAGAGATGATAATCAACCCTGGCTGTTAAGTAATATGATGATTTAACTAAATCTTTAAAATCCAGTATCACAAGTGATTAATGGTGGAGCGTGTTACAGAACATGTCACGACAGTGCACATGTCAGTGATGCGTTTTTATCACTCAGGTGTCAAAAAAACACATCAAGCTTCTAAAGGTCAAGTTTAGGATCCTGAACGTACAAATTTATGCAGCACAACACTAACAGTGAAAACACTCCGATATACTGTACATATAAAAAGAGACTCAAACTACGGCTGTTGAAGTGAGGGAAAGATATTCAACTAAGAAAACTGCAATCACATCATTTTCTAGTAAACTTGTTTAATACTTTTGACATTTATTCAGCACTCACCATAACGCAGTGGTTGAGACATAATGAACAAATTCTGTGAACGGGTGTGGGTCTGAAGATGCACCACAACAGCGACACACAAACTGCAAAAGAAAAGGAAAGATTATTTAACAGATTACATTTTGTATTTACCTTTTAGCAAATGACATGTACATTAAAAAGCCATTAACATCAACTCACTACAACTACACTACGCAACTCTAACATTTAGTCATGGCAGCTGTAGGAGTCGTTCTTTGTTATTCTTAATCACCTTCATTTTTCTTCCTCCTGTAAAAACTGAGCATCTTATTATCGTCTCTATGTACTTCACATTAATGCATATCTTAGAACAGTACTGCACAGTTTTTTTCCACATCATTGAACAAATGAAATGACAAACAGCTCTGATAATAACAGTTACCTGCTCATAAAGCATCATTGCAAACTTCTGATGGGTGATGCAGGATTTGGATGAACAAGCATCAGTTGCAGTGTCTGAAACTATGTGCAAATGAATTCGCTCGAGGATGTTTTCCTATTAGATAAGAGGTAAGAGCAGATACAGTACCAGTATTGCATACATGCACATACGTACACGTGCTACATATGCATTATGGCACAGTTAGAAACACAAAGATTGAATTGTTATGTTAAAACCTTAAAAATTCTGTGTTTCCTTACAAACTTTGAATTAATCAGTCATCACTCAAACATGTATGTGAAACACTTGAAACATCTACATCTTCATGGTTATTTAATTCTGTAACAACCAACTAAATTCAAACGGATTTAAAATGGTTGTATATGATAAAATAGAGTCTGAGTCCTCCAAGTGAGAGGAGGAAGCACGATAACATTATTCAATAAAACAGTCACTGTGGAAAGGACTTATTACTTTTGAGTGTCAACGTACAAAGCACTCTGCAGCATCATCCATCAGGCCAAGTTGAAAGCGTTGCTCATCCTTAAAAGTTTCAGCTAGGGCGTTACGCAGGCTGTCAGAGGGGAGCACACGCTCTCTACTCTGCTGAAACTGGCTGAATATACTCTGAATAAAAAGAAAACAATGATTAGTTAGTTCATGATAATTGTTAAAACTATCCCTGACAACCATTATTATTGGAAATGTTTAATACCAGAATCATCAAAGAGAAATATGACATAATAAACAATACTAATAAAAACAAAACAAAGACTGATTTAGCTTTAAATGCAAAAACCGAACCTACAAACCTTTAAAGCACAGAAAATGCAGGCATCACCGAGACAAAAGTGACCTGAGAGCTGCCTCAAACTTCTCCTGAAGATGTCCAGCTGCCAAAGCACCTGCCAAGAATTCACAACAGCAGCTGAGATCGAGATATTTTATTCAAGGGTTTCAGAAGTTGGAACTGCGGAGACAGATTAAATTATTTTTGATATTAACATTGAATTAAATGCCTTTGTGTAATTAAAAAGGGTTGCTAGTGAAAACTGAAAATTAACACTGGACTCTGCAACTTTTCACAGCTTTTAATCATTTTCAGCTCATTATTTTGGTTTGCTGATCCATGTGGCTGAGTCCAGACTTCTCCTAAAATGTTTGCCAAATAAACAAGATGTTTGTTGTGTGCTGTAGTTTTACAGTTTGTGGAGTTGGTTTTGTGGTGTACTTCTGCCCTCTGGAGATCAAAAATGCTGTGTATGCTGCTTTTCAGTGTGGTGCTTCAAACTAAGTGCAGAAATGTTACAAGAAGAATGTATTGTTTGTTTGAGCATTGACATAGTTTTGTAATTATTTCAGTGTAAGTAAGTAATATAATAAAATTTAAGTTTATTTTCAGTAATTAAGAGTTGGTAGAAAATGGTTCTCACCTGAACAGCACTGTTTAGAAAACAGCTATTCTGCCCCGGCTCATTCAGCAGGCCTTTGGTGAGCGCGAGAGACAGCATGCTCCCAGGCTGGTAGGACTTCTTCAGGCCTCCTCCAGGTTTTTTGAACATCTTCACCCATGCCATGGAGTTAGAGCCTGCAACTAATGAAACAAATCCTCATGTTTTGACATGTATGCTGCACTGAAGTCCATGACAAATTTTCCCATGGGGACAATAAAGTATCGTATCGTATCGTATCGTATCGTATCGTATCGTATCGTATCGTATATTTTGTGTTTCACATAGAGGGTGCTTGTCTGTTTCTTTATGTCTCAACCCAACCAGTCGAGGCAGATGGCCACCCACCCTAGGTCTGGTTCTGTTGGAGGTTTCCTCCTGATAAAATTTTGTTTTTTCCTCTCCACTGTTGCCAACTGTTTGCTGATTGTGGAAACTGTTGGATTTCTCTCATATTGACAGGTCTTGATCTTACCCTGTAAAGTGCCTTGAGACAATGAATGTTGTGATTTGGTGCTATACAAGTAAAGTTGAATTGAATTGAACTGAATTCTTTTGGGTCATTTACATGCCATGTATATCCCATTATATATTGTTCTTCTTGAGTAATCTAAACTTGATTTAACGAAATCATACAAACTAAACATACAGGACATATTCATTCTTGTAAACTTCAGTGCATTCTCATTTTGTTTTAGTTTGCACTGATGTACCGATGGTTCAAATAGGATTATTACTGCATGGCACCGTGGAGATAAAATAAGCAGCCATGGATAAAAACTGAGTTCATCTTGGACACAGTTTTCATTACATCACTAATCCAAATGACTTATTTGGTGAGATGACAGATGAATTGTGTCATCTACCTTCTCCAGAGTTTGGAGGAGACTTGCTGCAGCTGGACATGCTGGGAGGTGGGAGCTGGTGCGTTGGTCTGGCCATGGGCTCCATCCATTTCATCCCCATGCACCTCCAGAGCGGTTTGTTGAAAGCATTGTCAGGATCAGCCACAGGGCAGTTTCAGCCATGTGCTACTGGACATTGAATGGCAACTCGATAAAATCTGGGCGAAGGAAGAAAGGGCGAGGCACACCATAAATGTAGTTACACAAGTCAACAGTGCAGCTTGGAAGACATAATGTAATAATACACTTTTCTTCATTAGATCAAACACTCCTACTCAATATAGCAGATAAAAACTAAAATTAACAATGCATGCAGTTCATTCTGAAACTATGAATTGTGAATATCATATCTGAGAACCACAGAGATAAGACCTGAGCTTTGAGTTCGGCACCACCTCTATGATCAGCCGCCTTCACAACCCTCCACAATCTCCAATCTGACCACCACAACGGCTGATGCAAGAACATGACAACATCTGAACTGTTTTTAATACTTTACAACGGCTTATATAGAAACGACAAACCCCATTCAACTTTTAAGACTTACAAATGTTCTGTTACCTTTAGATGTGTTTTTAATTGTATTTTTCACCCAGCCATTGCTTCATCACTTATACATTGTTTGCAGTAAAAATTAAATATACATAAGTAGAGTAACAGAATAATAATGCAAGGGGTAACATTACAATGAATCCTAAACATTACACTTATTGGATTGTTATTGTTACATTTTATCAATACTACTTTTTTTTTGAAACGTAATACAAATGCTAGGCTATTTTTAAACTCAAAATGCTGCAGTCTTGCTTAAATTCAAATTTGCAAGGATAGTGTACAGTTCGGCTTTGCCCTGAAATACTATTTTCTTATGAATATGATAATGTGCAATTATAATAAAAATAAATAATAAATAAAACTTTAGGGGTGTAATAATAAATATAAACAGTAGCTTTGTCTTGAAATTCCATTACATTAAATTTTAGGACCAAAAGCTCAACCCAACACCATAAAATGAAAACACAGAGCTGAAGACACTTTTTTCCTCATCTGATGCTCTTCTAGTTTGTTTAGGGTACATTTGTAATATTCATACATAGGTGGAGAGATATCAATATTTTCACTTACGATCACATGACAAGGAAAAAATTCTTACTTTTGATGTTGAACAGGCATATACTATGTTTTATATTGTTAGAGGCATATTTGTAAATGTGCCTTTAATTTATATGTTCAAAACATTACTGATTGTATGTTTGTATGTCGTCATTTCTACCACAAAATTGCATAAATATTCAAACATTTTTCATATTTAAAAATCCTATTTAAAGCTTACATTTGCTTACAAGTGCCCACATGTGTTTCTGCACCAACCTCTCTGAACACCATGTGACGCTTGTATAGGCCTATACGGTCTCACTTAAGCACCCATCTTTGCAGAAGGGTTCATAACGAGGACATAAATCCTTTATTGAACTGATTTTTTTTGTGTTTTTTTAAACAATCCTTTGTTTTCCTGCCTTGAAAACCTCGCAATCTTCGTCGAGCGCGTTTCCACAGCAGGAGGCGTGCTGCCAGTGCTCCACCAGCCTCTCAGTCAACTGTATACGGGAACGGCGCCCGGTCAGCTACAGTAGCATAAATATGCCGCAACTTGCATTTAGGCGTTGAGAAAACAAGTGCTCTGCAGACTCACCTTAAAGGGAAGCGGTTCCTTGGCTGCTCGCCTCCAATGAAGGCGCAGGGCGGTCCAGCTGTCAACGCGCAAATCCCACGACTTCTCGCCGAATCCTGCGAATAAAACTGGCTAGAAATGACTGCAGATATGTCCAGACGCATGTAACGCACTATCTGTCATAGTGCAGCATTACCAATCCCTCCGACGCGCACACAGGCGGCAGCCCGAGTCTGTGTTTGATGCCACACAGACCCGGTCCGGACAGTGTTTTTGTTTTGTTTTTTCTCCGGTGAAAATGTGTCCCTTTCTTGTACAAGTGGGGCTGGTGATGGCCTGTGCCAGAATGTCCGACGCGGATTAGTGATGTTTTGAGACTTGAGAGGTCAAACTCCGCCCCTAGTGTAGCCTCAAGTCCACTGCTGCTGTATTGCAGTCTTCAATCCCTGCATGGCAAACTGTGTGCTGGCGGAAGGTCAGACTTCCAACTTGTCATGATGATGATGAGAGAAGACATCACATGACTGCACTGGTTTCATAATCACGCAGCACTGTGGGGACTGAACCCTGCCTGTGTTTCGTAAATGTCAAATACCAGAACAGAACACTGTTTTATGTTTTTTGTTTGGAGTCCAACTGCAATACCAAATGTGTAAATATGCCATGATTATCTTTACATGCCACAGAGAGGCTGTGATTCTTTCTTATCAGTCGTGACGCAAATAACACATAATATAAGCATTAGTGTTATCTGATAACATCACAGACATTCTCTAAATCCACCATTTCTATCTGTGACGCTGACGCTGCAGTGAACAGGACATGGAATGACAAAAATCGGGGCAGATGGAGGGCCTGGCAGGGGAAAGCCTGCAGAGCTGAGCAGGTTTTAAGAGTAGACAGGACGACTAAAAGAGGCTGATGGTGCATGCGAGCCAGCGTCAGCAAAAATTATACTCACTAATTGGTGTGTCTCTCTCCCAGTTTTTTCTACACAAGTTTTTTGTAGATCTGTCCCAGTCTGACAAAGAAAACAGTTGAGATGTTTTCATTATACAGTAAACCCATACATTTTTTCAAAACAAAAAAAAAAACAAAAAAAACAAAAAAAAGTCTCAGATTTGTAACAAATCCAGGATAAAATGAGTGATTTGGTGACGCAGTGATCTTAACACAGTGTTTACCATCAGCATGCCTCATGCCGAGTGTTCATCAGCTGCTGCTATTCTCACTCCCTGTAAATATAGTGTGCACAGGGGATCCCAGTAGATTATTTACAGTACTGTATATGTGTGTGTGTGTGTGTGTGTGTGTGTGTGTGTGTGTGTGTGTCCACAGCGTGTGGGTTAGCCTGTGAAAAACAATGGAAAACACTCTTCATGTGTTGTTACACGGAGAGGTTCTCACTGATTCTGAGTCCAAAAGGAAATCTGTTTCAGTGATACTCAGCAGGCACTTCTTCTATTACAGTCATGGAGAAAACAATTCAGTGATGCACTGTAACGCGGAGTTGAAACCATTAGTTGATTGATCAATTAGTTGATTGAAAGAAAAATACATGGCATGTATTTTGATAATCAAATAACTGTTCATGTCAATTTTTAAGCACACTTGTAATGGTTCCAGCTTCTCCAGTGTGAACATTTGCCCCTTTTCCAGTCTTGTGCTGTAGTAAGTATCTTTGGGTTTTGCATCAAATACAAAAAGCTATTTGCTATTTGAAGACATCACCTTGGGCTCAGGGAAATTATTCTGTTCATTAACATATATATATATATATATACTGAATACATACAGTATAACTGTATTTGGCATTACTCTAATCCTGGCTTTGCTCTAGCAATAGCACTGAAATCTCCCTCGGGATACATGAAGAGTTCTTGGTATTATTTATAAAAAGACTCAACTGTTCTTAAGGTTATTTTTGGAGTTTGTTGTTTGTATCTGTTTTCTTTCTTTTCTAATATCCAGGATGTAGTTTCAATTACCACCATAATGACTCTTAGGAGTCAGAGTTTGCATGGTAGTTTTTGTTCAGTTAGTTTTTTTGTTCTAGTTGTTAGACTTTTGTCACACAAAGACTGGCCTCAACTTCCAGTATACCCTTTGAATTGAGGTCAGTATCAGATACTATTACTGTCAAACCCCTGGACCTTCCCACAGTTATATCTCAATACATAAAACAGCTCATCTTTTGGTGTGTGGGTAAGAAAAACTCCAAATGATGTCTTCTGTCTACTAATGCTACTTTCTACATTAATTGGAAATAATACAAATTAACATTTATTATTGTGACAGTCTGAAATAGCTGAAAAAGCAAAATTGTTCATATATCGTCATGTGGTGACCGTTCTGTGAGAATGGTGTGCAAATTCTTTGGAGTACTGAGGTTTTGGACAAATGATAGACATGCATTTCCCACTGGCCTTGAATTCAATCCTGTCAGATCTCCTCTATAGCTGCTCTCTGTTTCCCAGCTGTCTTTGTGAATGGTTCCCTCGTCCAGTGGGCACATGAAGTCACATTCAGTATGTATGTATGTATGTATGTAGGGGTCTGAGACATCAAACACTTTAACTGTGTTAGAAGTAAAAGTAAAATCATGCTGCTCAAATGTTTTCTGCTTGATTTTCCAGAAACAGTGAACTCAACACTAAATGTTACTCACAGACACCGAGTGTATTTTGCACTAACACACAGAGTTGCTGCTGTAGGTTGTTTTACTGCAAAATAAAATCTTATTTTTACTCCATCCACATGACCAGAAACAAGACAGAACAAACATCTATAATTTCTGCTTTACTGTCATTGCACTCAAAACAAGGCAGGTGTGACAGTTTCCATGTTACATGATTCTCAGCAGGGAGTGGTTGTTTCTTGTATACATACAAATTCAAAGGTTTTGAGTCCATGAGATGCAGTGATTCTAATTAGAAGCGCTTTAGCACGGCTCCATGCCATCACAGGTCAAAGTCCAGGTTCCTCGGTCTTCCTCCCAGATTGGTGATCTCTCTGTGATTTTCTCAAGATAAATTAATCTCGGTTGCACTGTGAAATCCCCTTTTTCTTCTGCTTAAATACTCTGAATCCTCTTCCGAGGATATGGGACCTTGACATGAAACAGAGCTTCCACTTTTATCTCATTTCAATTCAATCTTTATATATTATATCTATAGAGCTATAAATATACCTAACGTGAAATTTTCAGTTTCACTTATATATTAATGTATATATTTGTTCTACTATCTATAATAAAAATTCTACAAACTATATAACCTACTGCATGATCCAGTTTTGATTTTGTGCCATCAATAAATAAGTTGCATTCTTTATTTACATTACATACTTCTCTTTTCATTTGAAAATTTATAAAAATTTACAGTTTTGTTTTCAGTATCAGTGGAAACTCTGGCTTTTGTGAATTCTGTATAGCACATTCTTTTGGCTATTTACATGACTTTCTTTGGAAACAGTTTTTCTAGCGACAGCAAACATACTAGTCAACTGAAAAACAAAAGAATGAAACATTTCGTGTCCATTGCGTGGGAACAATCCAAAATACTGTTAAGGATTTGCAACTGTGCTACTAATTGACTGTTTTGTTGTCATCGCAGGCTGAGGCCACAATATTACAGCCAACATCATGTTGCCAGATTACATACAACCACCTACAGGTCATCAGACTCTGGCACGTCGGCAGGCTCCACGGTAAAAGTGGGAAGGATCAGATGGGTGCCCTCAGATATCCATCCCTGGGCTGTTCTGTTGAAGGTGGGCCTCTTAATCCCCGGCTCCTGGAGTTCTGGGTAACTCGGCGGGTTCAGGTCCACCTCCGGGAGTTTGAACGTGATTCCTCTGGGAGTTTTCTCAAAGCCACCATAAGGAGTGGCAACCCTGTAATTTAGATCAAGGTGTGAATTGTACTCTTTCTCATACTCTGCACTCATTCGCTGAAATGTGCTCACAGTTTTCTCACCGGTTAAAGCATTTGTATTCAGGAAGGTCAGGTCGTGAGTCTAGTTCAGGCATTCTTAGTTTGAGAGTTTCAGCGAGGTCGGGGTCACCGAGGATTGCCTCCTCCCATGGAGAGTGATAGGACTTGGGCATAGCTGTGGTGTTTAACTTCTCTGCAGTCGCATCTGTGAAGGAGAGAACAAAAACGAACAGGTACAGCGGAAGAGAAAAGTCAGCGTGAGATCATGTTGTTCTAAAATCGCAGCAGAGTCATCTGACAGCTTGATGTGCAGTTAACGCGGAGCTGTTTTCTTTAGCCTGTTTTTTTTGGGAGGCTAAGGATTTTAGAGCGGATAGGATTATGAGCAGAGACTGTGCTTAGAGAACACTTAACACAGGCAGACTGAGTTGTCCATCATTACGATGCAAGGCCTTAAAATACCACATAGTTGAAGTGTGCACTCATAGTATAATGTGTCGATATGGGATGACACACTACGGAAGCTTTTTAGAATAAGCACAGGGCTCTTCTGGTTTTTCAAATATACCAAAATAAAATAAAGCATTTAAAGCACCTCAGGTTGTGTATTCAATCATAGTTACATACATGGTTTCATGCTACTCACATTAGCTGCCATGTGATAGGACCAGCTGTTATAACTGTATGATATAAGTTTTCATTATTACGACAGCCTTACACAATCTCTTTTGACTGTGAATTACACTTTGATGGTGGAAAATTGGTATAGTTCGCCTCTACTAATGATTTTCAGTAATGAAACATTTACACATCACATTTTCTTACTTATGATTATGATAGATTTTCTAATACTTTAAAATCATAACTATGTTTGAAGTGTTCCATATTGACACAAACAGCTGTATCTGCTCAGCAGCATCATTACCTGAAACAGAGGTTTCTGCATTAGCAGTATTTCCATGGGTGGGTGCATCCACTTTAATTTCCACAGTGTGTGTACCCTCAGCTAAAATATCATTCTGCAAAACAGAGTAAAGAACAGCACACATGTTCAGCTTCGGTTAAAATATCAGTTGCGCAACTAAACAATCAGAGTTGGCTCATGTATGAATGCACTTGTCCATCATGTGCTGAGATACACGTGCACACACACACTAAAACACACACACACACACATATCAGCAGGCAATGATAAAGAGGGAGCAGCTCCACAGCAAAGTGCCTGAGCAGCCTCTCAGAAGATTTGGCAGGAGGATGCAGAAGGCACGCGGCACATGTCTCTGTTATCATCCATGTGTTGTAACACTTTTTTTTTTCAAGAGCATATTTGCTGATAAATTTGCTGAATGAGTAATACACAGACAATTTAGATATTATATATTCAGTCATTCAAACACATGAAAATGACTGAATAACACACACAAGCTGACTTACATTTAGCTGCGCGTTTGCCTCATTTTGGATACTTTCAAATGTGTATTTGTCAGATCTCCTCTGGCGCATTTTAAAAAGGCGAGAACCTCTGTTGGAAAGCAACGATAACTCCTCCAACATAATGTCTTTAGGAGTGCAGAGCTTCTTTCCGAGATCCATGACGTCCCCTGTCAGACAACAAAGATGAGAACAAAAAGAAATATGTTGAGGATCACAATCAGAAACAACAGCATACTGGTTGTTGCATTTTATATAGTGTTGAGCTAACATTTTCAAAATTTCTAACGTGTGCTAGCATATATGATTGAGTTAAGACTAATTTTTCCATTCTCTTTAATGTTATTGGGTTAAATAACATAACATAATAGCTTGAGGGGTCCCAAAAGCCCCAGGGTTACAGTGTGGCAATCATGGTAATCTGATTAATTGTACATCTATTTGACAGTACTCGTTACAAAAGCACAGTATAAATGGAAACAGTGTGCACCTTCAGGTGGCATTTTTTATCTAATTCTTAGGCCATCTCGTAGAAAGGTCTTTGCATCAGTTGATATTACACTTAAACTGTATGGTATCTTCTCTCAAATAAATGAGAATATAATCAAATGATCATAAACAAATTTAGAAAGGGGTGGAGGAATAGTGGCTGACAGTTACTTTATGCCCCTAGGCCCCCTGGAGGGTTAATCCAGCCCTGGTTTTAGAGCTGGAAAGTACAGAATAGATAATATAAATATACACACAGACATATCCCCTGATATAATTCTGTCATCTGAAGGGGTTTAAGGGAGGGTCGAAAAAAAAGACGTCAAAGGTGTCACCGAATTTTCCGTATTATAAGTCCTGTCATGGAAAATGAGTTATCATTATAGTCGAGAATCAGTTTTGGATGTACACGACGCTCCCTCATCCACCAATAGTGACGGAATGTACCCCAGCTGTCACCAACCTTCACATTATCCAAACAGCTACACAGTTGGCCTGCAAAACGTCCCTCCCCTCTCCCACCCACCCAGAAATAGACTTTTGAAAAGGACAACGACAAAGGATTAGTCAACATAGGTAGTACATCACCCCATTCGCTTATTTATGGCAAGTGCTGGAGAGTAGCCCTGACATTTTGAACCCAGATCAGAATGGATATTCTCTGGCAGCAGTGTGTTTGTCCGCTGAGCCTCAGCTCTAACATCATACCATTGGTACCATGGACCTCTCGGCAAATAGCTGCTGCACACTTCTTCCTCTCTCCAGCTGGCATTGTACAGAATTGTGACATTGAAGCTTTGGCAAGGTTGGCAGAACTCAGGAGGACTGGAAACACATACAGGACACAGGATGTAGTTGTTCTGCCCAAGTAATAATGAAGGAGTTTAACTCCTAATAATCTGATCCCACAGAACATCAGTGCAATGTTAGAGTTAGCTAAACAGAGTTTGATGTTTGGCCAGTGCAAGTGTAAGGTCATTGTTTATCAGATGACAGAGAAAAAACCTAACTCCTCTTGATCAGACATATTTAATGCTCTATTCTTCTCTGTTACATAACACATTGGTACTATATATAGTTTGTTTATAAGTCTATAATGTCTGTCTTCCATTTGCTGTCCACATATATTGGGATTTGAATATGATTTGTAAGATGCCCGGATAAATAAATCTGCTATATCAGTGTTTGTTTTGTTATAATAATCTCTGTAGAGGTTACATTTAACAGATTACAGGGTATTGCATAATCCCAAAGCCCCATTGTACTTGCATTGGTACCACACACGTAATTCTTAAATCTGGCCTCGTCACTGCACCAAAGGTTTGAGTACGTGAGCTAACGTTAGTGGCATCTCCTGTTAACGTTGTTGCAAGATAAATTACCTGTGTAAAGGTCAAGGGTGAATATTGTGTCCTATGTTTATATGTGTAGGTGCACACAGCAAATGTCCAACAATACAAAAAAAAGAAAGAAAAAAAAGGCACACAACATCCAAAATTACTTTTTAAAATTTTTAGTGGTTGTATATATTTAGTGTTCCCTTTCTTCTTAAATTCAAAACATGATACCAGACAGTAAAATTATAAATATACGTCTTTAAATTTTAAATGTTCAATAGCTCAGCTGTGCCTGTCTGCTGACTTTGCAGCTGTGATATTTGTGAGAATTTTAAAACTATTTCCATGCAAAATAGACAGCCTGCAAAGTCAGTCAGTCAGTCAGTCAGTCAGTCAGTCAGTCAATTCTAAAGAGAGAAAATATGTATAATTAACTGATAATCTCTCAAATGTCACAAAATCCATAAGGTCATAAGAAAGTGATTCCTATAAATTCTAGAAAATATAAATGTTAGTTAGAGCCAGCCAAATTTCTTTTATCACAAGACAGTGACATTCTTGAATGATCTAACGTATACCTCAATATAATCTAAATCCACCACATATTCACAAAATACACCTTGATGAGGCTTGTCCATACCTGTGATGGTGTCCCTACTGTGCAACCTGTATCCTTGAATGGGAGACACGGAGACTCAGGGGTCAACCTACAGTAGGTAGTTTGATCTTCCCTGATCTTCACACTCCTGGACACTAAAGCCAGACTGTGAGTGTGTCTCTGTGTCTGTTGTGAATGGAATGCAGCTTACATCAATAGGCTAAATTTAACCTGCCAAACACTCAAAACCACTCTCAAACACCATGGGGCAAGGATAGCTACCAGAGGGAGAGGGGAGGAGAGGGGAGGATGGTCAACACACACATACCCACTGATTTTCTTTGGGGCAAGGACTTCCCTCCGGAGACATTCTCCTTTCCTTGGATTGAATCCTCAAAGTCGACGCTTTGTAACCTCTGAGGCGCCGCGATTTCCAGTTAGGGAGGTCGTCAGTACTCGGCAAACTGAGTTGTGTTACCGTCATTATGTGCAATTACTGACTTTGCATAATGAAATACAGATCACTGAAGAAGGTTAAAGGGCAGTGTGGTCTCATCCCTGCGATAGCGCTCAGCCAAAAAGATTTTTATGAGACAACATCAGGGTCATTTTCCTGCCAGCCGAACATGTTGTCCTACCTCAGACATCCTGTACATTCTGTTGAAACATGAGATAAGTTCCTGTCGTACTCTTATTTTAATATGTACATACTGTCAAATCAGTATAAACTGTATGTGTTATTGTTACGTAACAGTGACATACCAAATAAACAAGGAAATGTAACAAATGATCAGAGAATGGATCAAAAGCATTTTCATCTGCACTAAAATGATGCCAACTCTTAGAATTGTATCACAGAATTAAAGCCAAAAAATAACACTTTAAAGACGTCGTAAAGCATTTTTGTGTCTTTTAATTTTTCAGCTTGTGTTTAAAAGATGCAAAAAAAAAAAGAAACATTTTATTCAAGAAAATCATCAAACACAGCTGGGCAAAACCCCAATTCAAAATCTTTAAATTCTAAAAAATTCTACATTAGAAATTTTAAAAATCTTAAAACCCTGACACTCGAAGACAGAATCTGTGGTTCTGTTTACACTATAAAACCACACAGTGTATGACTAAAGGTGGGATACTTTATGAATGTATGCATGCAACACTTATTCCTCTTAAACTTAAAATATATTGATAATAATAGCAAAAAAGCTTTTATCCATTTTGAAATCTCACACGTAGTTTTTCAGTTTGAACAAGTATCAATTTTAGGATGCAACACTTATTGCAACTTTGCTGCTTTCCTGTTTCCTGTCTCTCTAGCTTCCTAAGAGCATATAAAAATGGTATGTTGGCAATAGGCAGTCGCTAGAAAGGGCTACAGATGAATTAAAATGTTCTTTCTTTTGTATATTTGCTACTGCAATAGTAATGCAGATAAGTCATTAAAAGAAGATGAGTAACATATGTAACAATTACCACTGAATTAAATATTTAGATGTGAAATAGTTTGCACGTCACATCAACATGAAAAATGATCACAAAGGCCCAGTGAGTTTTAAACTAAAGATAAATGAATGAAAAAGCCACACAAGGTTTCTTAAAGCGCCTTATTTCTCATCAAATATTTATAACCAACAATTACCAACATCTTCAGTGAGCAAACACCACTCCAATTAAAAAATAAAAAAGCAACCAAACCAAATTTCTTTCAACTACTACACGTTCACTTTAACTTGCATAACACATTCTTAATCTTATCCTAATGACAGTTTGTTTTAAAACATCATCCACTTCTGTCCTAAATTTGATTGAATGATTTCTGCACAACTGCAAAATCTCCCATCAATGCTCAGCAGGGTAATATCCCATCAGCAACACAACACAGAAGCTACAGTAAGTTGTTGTGCTCTTTAAACCAAGTGATCACTCAAACGAGGATAGCTGCTGAGACCCATCACTCCCATCAAATATATAAAACAAACATAATAAATGGTCTAAAATAATCCCAACACTCAGATCTATTGGTCAAGTTTTAACCAACACATGTCAACAACAACCTATTATTTCATCACCGTGGATCAAACATATTCCATCTTTCTGGGCCAAATTTAGCCAATTGTTTTTTTATATGTTACTTAATTTATTTATTTGTTTATTTATGATAATATATATGTATGTTCCTCTTTCTCTGATGCACGTCTGACTTCATCTTAACTCCTCTGGACTGCAGTATAGAGGGGAGGGCACTTTGTTGGACTGGGGCCTTGTCCCATGTATCCAATACTGGATCTACTGCCAGGCCTAAGGGGCTGTGCAGGTCTGAAGGGGGGCCCGCAGAAGGCTGGTTTCTCAGGTGAAAATGTCCTGCTCAGAGATGGTGCCTGGAAAGCAGGGGCTGCATGATAACGACTCTTACTGAGAGCTGCAGGGTCAAGAGACACCCTGCGCTTCCATTCGTCTGGTGGCTCCGGCAGAGATCTGCGTTGCCCTGCAGCTTTGACATTAGAGGCAACAGATGACGGGAGGCTCTGAAACACAAACGCGTCATCCACTGAACCAATGGGGCTTCTGGATGCCGCCTCCCATGGTGACAGTGGCTTGTAGACGTTCTCTTGAATGGATGTTTGCCTCTGTGCTGGTAAAAAGGATGCCTGGGTTCCAGGGTTGCTCATAGGTGACAGGAGTCCGGTTGAAGGCATCGAATTCAGCCGCTTTGGCAGACTCAGGGAGCGGCTTCGACCAAATCCCTGAAAGAAAACACACGTATCATCTGACTGCTGGGACAGCAGTGTTGCAGACTTTGCTGCCACCCGCTGGCTCCACAGAAGCCGGGACAACTAATAACTTTCTATCTTGATCATGTTTTACTTGAAGTTATATGATAAGTTTTAGTTAACAAAGGAATGTAAACAAATTCATAATTATTTTACTATACTGGCAGAGAAAGTAGAGGAGGCAAAGTGACGCACTGTGGAAAAAAATGTGGCACAAATTGAAAGCTTCCCCTTTTCCTGATTGGTCATTTCTGTTTGTTGAATCCTTTGAGTGAAATGTTCACATTTTGTCACACATCTTTTTCTCTTTGGGTCAGAGTGATTTCAAAGCACGACCCTCACAATTCTTTGTCTACAATAAAAAAAGGCCAATCAGAGGATTGAGTTTTCCCATAAATCCCATAAAAATGTTTGGCTGATATAAATGTATGGGAAAGATCTTATGTGTGAAGGTCTTGTAGCATCATTTAACATTAACATATATTGAAAATGAAAAAAATATTTCTCGACTTACCTGTTGTTGGTCCAAGAAACTTAAAATACAGTACAGTAACAATGTTACTACATAAAAGACATTTAAAAGATAATGAAACTTTGCTTGGAACTATTTCTCAGTCAACTTGTCTTTGTTTTCTCTTCTTAAAGGGATATCCACCGTAAAAGAGTACATTTTGTCAGTTTGAGCAAGTATTTCCATACTTAATTTCTATTATTACTCAGTAGTCAGAGCATTATTGTCATGTTTGACGGATTCTTTTCCATTATTTTGTTCTGTGTGAGTCTTTACTAAATTCGGTGTTGTTTGTATTTCTTAAGCAAGCAGAGAAACTTCCTGCGAAACAAATCTTGCCATACTAAAATATTTGTCACACAGTACCATGGTTTGTTGTGCTTGTTGTGAATAGTTATGTGTACTCAAAACTTAAGGGGAATCTGGTCTGTCTTTAGACGTAATTGACAGAAAAAATACAAGTAACATACTGTTAACTGACTCGTCAACAGATCATTAGAATGGCAAAATGTAAACTCTGCTTTACTGTGGATATCTTATTTTGGAGGCCAAGATCATAGTTCCAAACTTTTTACATTAAGGGGCTGAAGGTGGACTTATGGAAATGCTATGAAAACAATCACACAAGAGTTTGTTTGTTTTCACAGCATGTCCATCTGTCCAAACTGAAAAGATAAAGTTATACAGTGACAGTGTCAACCTTCAGCAGTTCACCATTTTATATTAATACAAGCAATAATTTATTGAAAATAATCAATGATGTAGTGGATCTTAGAGAATGGATATTGCTGAAGGTGCAGTAAATATGAATAACTTCTGTGTGAAAGTGTGAGGCAGTGAGAAATATACAGGAGGAAACATGGGTGACTCAGAAAAAGTAGTGATACAGCAGCTCAGGAAGAGAGAATAGAAGCTCATGACACACAGGAAGTACTCAGGTAGGAGGAAAGAGAAATTTAATGGCATGATTGTGCTGATGACAAGAAGTGCAATAAAGAGTGATATGTCAGAAAGACAGAGACAAACAAGACAGTTGTTTTGTATTTTCATTTTGAGTCGCTATTAATTATGTGAGTCAATAACATTCAACTCAAATCCCTGTGATATTCTGCTCATGTTTTACATCAAGGATGAGGACACAGAATATCTGATGACATTGAATAACTGGTCTTATCTGATGATTGCAGAAAATACATCCACATAAAAAGCATTTTAAGTCATCAGGGTTAATGATCACAACTAACATTGATGCTTTTTAGCTGTTGTGATACCATCAAAGTTTGGAATGAGACTGAAGGAATTTCATCCAAAGAAAGAAGTGCATAGACAATTTCTCCCCAAACAACAAATAAATAATTCAAAATATTACACAAATATAATTGTAAACTTGAGTTACTCTTATCCCGAATGACAGAATTATTAAGAATTATTCTGACTATTTTGGATAAATAAATGTATTTATAAATGTTTCTGTGTGTAGTTTTGGGGTTAGTGGTGATTACAGTTACATAAAAATGCATGTAATCTTATTTCTTACAAAAGAAAAAAAAAGAACTAAAGAAAGATGAGCAACTCAAACTAGAGACCTTAGTTGAACAAGGCTCTCTACTCACATTATTGCACATGTAAAAGCACCTCCTGAGAATCACTCAACATGATTTAGTCTCATATTTCCTTTTTAAACACACACGCACCTCCCAAGTTTTAGGAAGATGATGTGATGTGCTAAGTTATTGATTTATATTTTAGTTTGTATTCCATTGTTTAATCACAATTGTTAAACTAGTTTCGCTGTACATTCAACTGACTTTTCCTGTTTCCCGTACATTGGCCTACGTTTAGACAGTGCAAAGGTCTATACATTTCCGGTTAAGTAAGACATTTTAGATGCTAGCAAGTTACAGACGTAACTGCGTCTCAGTGTTGACTACACCAAAGCCTGACCATATACAGTATTAGGACAAATGAAGCATAGCAACAGGCTTCCACTGTTTGCCTGTCACTGCTGGCTTCTTTGCAGAGAATTTTGGCCGAGGAGCCATTTGACGTGCGCCTCTAGCAATAAGAGATGCAGGAGAAAAAGCTGAAGCTATGCTGTCAGCAGTAGATGACTGCTGGGAGGATGTGCTTGTGGGTCGGGCGCTTGGTGCTTGCTTTTTGGTTATGTGATGGGCTGCAGGTGTGACAGTGTGCTTGTCATCCAAGTGCTTGTCAGTTGCAAGAGGCTCAGCTGATCTTGTGTTTTCGTGGGCAGAAGAATTTTGGGAACTTACCATTCCAGGAGACTTAGCAGGGGCTTCTGCCTTGCCCTGAACAGCAAGCTCAGAGGCATTGTAAGGAGAATGAGAGGAGGCAGCTCTATGTTTAAGGTTTTTAGTAACCTCAAACTTTGACACTGGAGTTGGTTTGGGGCTGGGGCTTTTGGCCTCAGGGACTGCATCATACTTGAACAGTGACGAGTCCAACTGATAAGGCTGATGTTTCATAATATCTAAGGCATTTAGGTGCTTTGGGGGTGCTTTAGGTTTTTCTTTGGTCTTGGGCTTGATTTGGGGGCTTGTCGAAGGGGGCTGCTTGGCTGCTGATGGAGGGTAGAAAGGAGCAAGAAGGGGATTGTATGATAAAGGCGGGGGGGCACGAACAATGGAAGAATACCTCCAGTAGTTAGGGAGGGACGCGGTTGGGGAGGGAGATCTGGTTTTGTTAGCTTGCACTGATTCAGCATCGACAACAAACTTCTCCATACGGGACTGTCTCCTGGCAAACAACTCCGCACCTCTTCCCGCCATAGTTGAACCATCACCAGCCCGATTAATACCTCTGTCTGAGACTCGACCCTTTGGAGAAGCCTGCGATGCTTTTGATGCGTGGATGTATGACTTCCCTGCTTGTGGTGGGCAAGAGGCGACTGAGTTGGGAACACTGCCTGACTTATTCCTTGAGGGTGAAGGTCGGTGATGTGGGCTGTAAGTAGGACTGTGGGCCTGCATACTCACAGGGGATCGTGGCGGCTGTTGATTCCAGCTATTTGCGGTTGGCTGAAGATGAAGCTGAGAAGAGGAGTTGACCGGAGCCCAGGCATTGACAGGTGTTTGAAGTGGTGCTCGGGTTTGATCTGGTGCCCACTGGTTGGCCACCTGCTGAGGCTGAGCCCAATCTTGCTGTTGTAAGTAATGCTGACTATGAGGCCCTGCGGAACTGTGAGAGGGTTGTGAAACCGGACTTCTTGGTGGAATATATGGTTCACCAGAGGGACTCCTCCCCATCCAAGGTGGGCAGGATGGATTGATGGTAGGTTTTGGGGCAACTGGAGGGGGATTCTTGAGTTTAATTGTTCTTGGTTGCATAAAGTTACAAGCTTCTGCACCAAGACTAAAACAGTCTTCTTCTGACTCAATATAAGACCTCCTGTCCCCTTTGCTTTGAAGGTGAGGATTTGATTCTTGCGCCAGCTGTTTGATAGGAGCTTTTCTTTTTGACTCTAGTAGGATGCCGGTCTTGATCGCTGGTACAGATATTCGCTCATCTCTTGAGGCTATGATGTCTCCAGTTGGGGACCAGACCTGTGGGTTCGTGTTAATAGGCACAGGTACTATGAATCTCGGTTCGTTCCTCTTTGTCACTGGAACAACGCCACCAGGCATGACATGAGCAGTCGTGCCATCTTGAAATCCTAGGAAGGGCTTCGCAGTTCTGTTTGGCACCAATGGTTTTGGCACATCAACTAGGTGGTTCATCTGTTGAATATTTTCTTGGTAATCTACATGCTGCCTGTGACTCGCATCCATGTAGTTGGCCTGATCAGCATGCATGTACATTTGCTTAGTGTCATAAATATTCGGTGCTTCTGTACATTCAGGTTCTGTTAATTCCTCTGCAGGTAATTCTTTACTCCTCAGTTCTTCTTGCTCTGACACAATTTCATCCATCCGTTTGCGGCGTTGGGCAAACATCAAAACTCCCTTCCCTTTTGTCTCTGGTAGTGCTTCCATTTCTCGAACACTTCCCCAATTCAGACTTAAATTATGCTGCTGGTGATAAACAGAATACTCCTCCTCTAACTCAGAATCACTTGTTGCCACAAAGTTATACCCAGCTGATCTGACTTCTTCAGTTTCCTCCTCTATTTGGTCTTCGCTGTCAAGCTTATCACCAGTCCCGTAACTCACAAGTGTATACTTCTTCACCCTCTGGCGCCGTTTTTTAAACAGCAAGGCTCCCTTATTTTGAGGATTGGGTGCATCAGTTAAGAGCCGAGCAATTCGTTTACATTTAGACTTGGTCTCCTTGACATGCTTTTCTGATTGGCTCTCGTTGTGGCTGAGCCCTGAGACACAGGAAAAGACAGAGAGAAAGAGAGAGAAAGAAGGGAGAAAGGAGGGGCATGAGGAAGATGAAAACGTGCGAATCTTAAAATAAACAGTGAGCCCACATTATTTTATTTTGATGTTTTGTCAGTGAGTGGAAAGTTAAGAAGCTACAGTATTTAAATTATCAGTGCTCAATAAAACAAAATAATCATGGGAGAAAGCAGTTGGGGATTGTTTCATACAGTGCTTTGGTATTATTTGATCTCAGTTTGCAGAATGCATCAGTACATAGTTACATGTTGGCTGAGCATTATTATTATTATTATTCTTTGAAGCAAGCACACTAATGTTAAATGAGACAAATTTTAAAGTTGCCCCTGCTGAAGCAAGCACACTAATAAAAGCATCATATTTACTTACAGCTAACTTGGGGGGGGGGGGTCTCCATGAGGCAAAGAAAGTGAGGAGCTCACTTTCCATTGCAGTCCAGTCTTACGATTGGAAAAGGGATCGGGTGACAGGCCAGGGTGACACATGCTAGTGTCTGTCAAATTTGTTTCTGCCAGTCTCATCATATGGTCATATTTTATTCTTATCCTGCTCTGACTATTAAAGCCATGGGAATTCTCCCTGTAAGTCCACCTCAAATAGACCCCAGCATGAAAATAACCAGCACCCATAATGCTTTGCACAAGTCATTTATCGATTAAATTAAGTATTTTGTTTCACATAACACTTCTAATGAATGCAGGCAGAAAATATTATTTTATGATAATATTATGATTATCATGATGTAAAGTTAACTTGTGCCTCAGGCTGCATTTAAACCACATACAAAATTATATCTATTAATGAATCTTATATAATTTAAATTTAGGGGAAAAAAATCAAGATAGGTTACACAGCTTGCACTACTAACTCCTAACTACATATGTGCACTGAAATATATAAAAAGGAGGGTAGAAGATAGACACTTACGTGTGTGCCTTGCCCTGTGCCGGTCGGGTCTGCACAGATCTGTGTCAGACTCCGAGTTCCACTTCTCTGCCTGCTCAGCACCCTCGTCTGGAATTTCAAAGAAGACAGAAGCAGGAGGTGCTTCACCACTCCCTCCTTCCTCTGAAGATTCAACCCTCCTGTTCCCAGTCCCTGAGTCCTGCCTATTACTGGCTCCCAGTGGCTCTTCTGTGGTCAGGGTCAAGGCCAGGGTCATGTCAGCGGCACAGCCAAGAGAGGAAGAAGATGACAGGGAATGCAGTCGTGATATCTGGCCAGCGGGAGGCCTGGAGTCAGGGCGCTCTGGGTGTGGGGACAGTGAGACGGGTGAGGTTTGGATGTGAGGTGACTCTGAAATGGACTCTCTTGATTCACTAAGGTAGATGTCATCCTCCTCTTGGTATGAAACATCCTCTTCACTTCCACTTAGTTCAGGCAGGGACTGTTGCTCACCTGCAGATTCCCAGTCTTGTGACTGAAGGCGTTCTGGGGACTCAGACTTGGGAATATGAGGAGGCTGTGGGTCTAAAGGGAACTCATCACTGATATCATCCTCATTGTAGGACTCTGCCAGGGACTCAGAGACACAGAGTTCCTGGGAACCATCTGAACCTGACCAAGGGACCAAGTTATCATTGTTGTCTGGGTCTTCAGCCTCTGGTTCCATTTTTTAATGCTGTTTCACAATGTCCTGGGTGTCACCAATGATACCTTCATTAAAACAAAGATAAAACAACTTCAGGCCAGGGAGCCTTTCACTTGAAGGGTGGATTACAAACTAATCAGACATTTTAGCAGACTTTCAATGTGACATGTTATCAATAAAAAAATAAAATACCCCTGAAAATAAGTGTTTACTGGTTAGATCAAGAGATTTCAGTATTAGTGCACTTTGTATCATTTCTAACTACTATGTAATTCTCTTGATTATTCCTATCCCCAATAGGAAGTGAAGCTTTGCTTTGGCAGAGCTGCCATCGCTCTAAATGGAATGGTATGTAATATCAAGGGGGAAGCAGCATTCACATCCAAGAGTATAAGCAAAACAATTGGGTGGCTGTTTTCCAAAGTCCTGTTTATACAGCAAGGTTTCTTTCCCTTCACTGTTCTACATCTATCATTACAGAAAATATCAGCACTGCAATGGATGTCAGCATTTCCATTTAAGAACTAAATGTGAGAGGTTATTTATTTTATACATAGTAGAAATACTAGGCCCCCTTCTACCTCACTTTAAGCCAGTGTTTTGCTACTGAAGTTAAGTTGTATCAACAGTTAATCCATCAAAACAGCAACCAAATTATTCACTTGAGAAATCAGTTATTCTATCAAATCTGATAGAAAATGCTTCTATCAATTCAATCATTCGGTGAAAAACAAGTGTCTAAGTTTTTTCATTAAATCAAGAATTTTGGACAAAGCTGGTATTAAATTCAGCACGCCCTTTTCAGTTTATTAAATGAGAGAAAGAAAACATGGCCTTCATAACCTAATATGACAAAAAAATTGACAGCCTGTTGAAATTATTCATATTAGTGCCCACACAACATTAATCTCTATCTATCTATCTATCTATCTATCTATCTATCTATCTATCTATCTATCTATCTATCTATCTATCTATCTATCTATCTATCTATCTATCTATCTATCTATCTATCTATCTATCTATCTATCTATCTATCTATCTATCTATCTATCTATCTATCTGTCTGTCTATATAAACAGGGTACAGAAAGAGTTCAGCAGTCTTCTACAGTTTGGAAAATAGCAGGGAATCCCACACAGGTTATAGGTTATAGAGCAAACACAAGCCTTTTACTCTCAAACGCAACACTTCCTAACATCCACCAGAAGGTGGTACCATAACACAGCAACACAAAAGTAGTACATTTCAATAAATCCAGCCTCTGGTTGTTCACCATATTAAAAAAACTTAACATTGTGTAATTTTATCCTGAACAGTTTATTTAGCACTCCAAAAAACATAGACTACATCTCCAACACAAACAATTTATCTCAATGAGTATGCTATTGAGTCGGTCACTTCTTTTAATGCCATCTTAATCTCTTTGACATATATCAATTTGATGTAATTTGTTGGGGAATAATCCATGTTAACAATTCGTCACCATGAAGAACCCAATTTCAGTTCATGGAACTGTGCCCTTCAACATGGTCTTATATATTTTCTCTGAATGTCTTTGGTCAAATTACATTTGCTAAAGGCAGCTCGTAGTGACATATGCTTGAATTTAAATTTAAATCACAAACTCATAGAATTCAATTGACAGCACTTAAAGTCTAAAGTCATGAAAGAAGCCTTTTCTGGTTGCACTGCTGATACATCTCACAAAACAAAACTGTTGGACAGAAGAAACAGATGATTTTGCTATTATTAGATTCTTAAAAATATGATACCAGACGAAATTATAGTAATGTAATTTAGTCAGCAATATCTATGTCAGTCTGCCTGTATTATGAGTTGACATTTTGGCCTAAATATGGCACTAAAGAAGAGCTCATGGACTGTCCAATGTCACTCTTACTCTTCAGATTTTGATATTTCTTGTGCACAAAAAACATCTTGGCTTGATGGCAGCAGTGGAGTGTAGGCTAATGCAGATGTAGCCAGTCTGGACCAAAGCATAGAAACTCACTGACTGATACTGTCATTCTTAGTCCCCACTGCAAGTGGAAACAGTTGATATTAATGCAAAACAGGAGTATTTACATTATTTCACACCTGAATATTCACATCTGCCTTTTACTATAAATAAATGATCATGTCTGTCCATGTTCTTTTCACAGACTGAGAGGAATACAATAGATAAAGTCTGTAGAATAAAACTACATATAGGCTATGTGTCTCTCAGCTTAGATATTGTCTGACCATGTTTCGCTCATCAAGTTATTCGCCCTCCTGTCATGTACTTATATGAACATTTGCACTAAATGCACTGGCAGCATCATATCAGGGTATGATGTATTTTATGGACCGATTTTATCCATTTGAACAGGACAGTAGGATCTTGCAGCTGTTCCTCATCTCAATGAAGAGCGACAGAATATTGTTGTTATAGCAATATTCAACTATGAAAAAACTGCAGTGACACCATCATGCATATAAGGATAAGGTTACTTCAAAGAAGAACAGAAGGTTGGTCAAACAACAACTTTGTTTAGATGATGTTTTGAGCTTTGGGGTTGCTGTGTGTTTAAGTACAGTACTCTGCAAAAGTTTTCAGCAATTTTGATGTCCAGACTTTTATCTGTCACCCATCAGGGAGGGGTCTGACCGGTCCCAAATACATTCTGCAGCATGACAATGACCCCAAACATACAGAGTCATTAAGAACTATTTTCAGCCACAAGAAGAACAAAGAGTCCTACAACAGATGATCTGGCCTCCACAGAGCCCTGATCTCAGCCCTGATCTGATATCATGGAGTCACTCTGGGATTAAACGAAGAGACACAAGACTCTGAGAAAGCCTAAATCCACAGAGGAACTGTGGCAAGTTCTCCATGATGCTCAGAACAGCCTACCTGCCAAGTACCTTAAAAAAATGTGTACATGTGTACCGAGGAGAACTGGTGCTGTTTTAAAGGCAAAGGATGGTCACACCAAAGATTGATTTGATTTAGCTGGCACACCTGATATTAATTTACTGTTGTTTCCAGAACCAAACTACTCCTGATGGTGGTTCTAAAGTTAAACCCAAAGCTTGAGACTGGAACAGTGCCTCTGTCCTTTTTGTGGAGTAAACTTACTCTTATATGTTAAATATCTGTGGATCTCCTGGTTACTACTATGTATCATTGCACAGATACAGTACATGCACACATTTTCTAAATGCAGCATGTCTTCATGTGGTAAGACGTTACTGGACCGGTTGGAAGGTTGTTGAAACCTCTGATAAATTGCATTAAACTACATGACTTTTGCTACATTTTACTGTACCACTATATACAGACCCTGATGAAATGATACATACAACTCCAGGATTGCTAAAGGTACAGACTCGTTGGCACTTTGTCCCATGCCCATGCTTTTCTTCACACTTGGTTCCACTTCATTTTAACACTTCACCATCATCAAACCTCGCTTTAGTGCTACAGGAGTTTTTGTTTCCTAGTATGGCAGTAACTCCAGTATGTTGACTTATTACCATGGAAACAGAGAGTCAGCATCCTTGACAAATGGGTGAACTCTTGGTCTGGGTATGACCCCTGTGAGGACTGAGCTCTAGCGGATTAGATGTTTCCATGTTATTACATAATTAGACTGTCTCTCCTCAACCACTAATGAGAAACACATATGTTCTTAACAGCCTCTACAAATACCTCTTTATGACTCACTCCAGGAGCTTTATTACAGAACAAAAATCATTTCTATATAAAGTATTTAACTGATATAGATATTGCAATTAATAAATATTTTACAGATTAATTAAACTGGTGCAGCAGCAGGTAGAAATATGTTTGCTACTGTAGGCAACATACACATCTGAATGAAAAGAATAAAACACTTTGTGACTATATAACTGGTATGATACTTAATTCGGCCCATTGCTAAATTACTGGCTTAACAGAGTTACTTGGTAAATTAAACAAAATCCACAACAGTAGGATGAATGAATCACTTAATTACGACTAACCTTTACCAATAACAAACTGTGCAAGAGAGCCACATTAAGAGGTCTAAGAAGTTAATGAAGGAATTACTTACCAAATCCACTACTTACAGTATTCATTCCCAAAGCGCCTGTAAAAGACAAAAGTTTGTCCAAAAGGTGTCTCATCAGTCGGTGTCCAGCACTGTTGGCCTCACATGCTGGCAGTTTTAGTGCAAGACCATAGATACGAGATTCTGAGCACTTGTCATTGATTGCAGATGTTCAGGTCACTTACCAACTTGCTCACAGTGTAGCCTGGCTCATTCATGTACGCTGCTGTTTTTAAAGAGAGAGAAGAAGAGGAGTTCCTGGCTCAACCCCCCTCAGACACAGCTCAGTTAGCATCATGCAGAAAGCACACAAAATGGACTTGTCCTTAAAAAGCAGATTCTTTTAAGACAGATTTGAAATGTGCCATTAGCTTGGTATCAGTGCATGCTCCAGAAATCATAACTGGTTAACACCTGCACCTGCATTTAATTACTGGATAAGTCAAATAATTTAACAGTTACAAGAAACACATTAAATTTTGTTTACACAGACACGCTGTATGTTGTTTTTCTATTAATTTGCTATTAATCCATTAATAATAATTTTTCATCGCTGTCAAATTGGGGTATCAAATAGGGTCATTAAAATTCAGGGTAAAGTTCCACATTATAAAGCTGCTGTATAGTAAATACATGAGGTAAGACTGCTCTTCACCATCACAGGATGCCCCTACATGGAACTAAATCTGTGTTTGAAATGGAAGTTTGCAGAAGTAATATGGGAATGGAGAAACTACTCTACTGCAGTTATCAGTACACATTTAAATGTGCCAAAAGTTGGGTGAGTATTCCTATGAAAGCCCAGCATTCATGTTAAATGATGTTTGACCTTTCATTAGGCCCCGCAGCGGGTGGTATCAGGCTGTGCCATCGTAAATCTGTTGATGGCATTCTCTAACCCTGATCTAGTTAAAGTACCTTTGCGTACTTTTAAGCTGCTTTTATCTCCTACCCTCCGTCAAACAAAGAGAAGACATTGAACAGCTTGACCCAGCCTTATATTTACATTGTATCTGCTTAGGCTAAGCTGCCCTAGCCGGCCCCACTGGCTTGACAGGCCGTTTCATCTGAATGCCATGGCCCACCCATTAGTCCACCCATCATCCCTTCTTATCTAGCTCCACTTATCAGTAGTGACTGGCTATATCAGAAATGTTCTATTCTCCTATCCCAGTGGAGTTTACTTGGAGAAGCCGCTCCACCACTTGCTGTCCACCATTGGCTTTAACACAGCATTTTTTCATTTTACACCTCACTTTTGCCAATTTGAATGAAAAATGCAGATGGTCTTTGGCTCTTGATTAACAGCATTTACAGTAGAGCCCATTGTGACAGTACTTGCACCATTCTGGGACTCATAAGCAACTGTAATGATTAACATGGGGCTGGTAAATGTGTCCTGTTTAGTATCTATCACTTTATCTTACATCACCGTTCCAACATATAGCTCCCTGTCTGACTCTACGGGCACAGCAAAATGAAATTTGACAACATCCTTTCAGAGGTTAATGGATTTGGAAAATTCCAAATCAAGCTAATCTTGATTCAGATGCTCTCTCGAATTACTCTGCCATGTCACTTCCTACTGAATAATTTCATTGCAGCTGTTCCCGCTCACCGCTGCAACATCAGCACTCTGGATGATGGAGGAATCTTCAGGAATTTAACTCTAGAACAGAAACTGAGTATGAGTATCCCAGCCGAGCAGGATGGGACTCTGAGCTCCTGTCAGATGTTTCAACAGCTCCAATATCAAAATCTGTCAGGGTCAACAAAGAACAGTAGTGAGAATATATTTACTGTTCAGTGTCCGAATGGATGGGTGTATGACAACAGCACTTTTAAATCTACTTTGGCAACAGAGGTAAGTGTCATTCAATAAATATGATGTGTTCCTTAAAGACTTTAAGCATTTGTAATTTGTTAAAAAAAAAAAAAAAGGTCATATTTCATTAAAGTAAAAGACATTTTTCTAAGGGTTGCTCATCTTTTATGGTAGAATTTTTTTTACGTACAGTGAATATAATACATGCAAAAGTAAGAAATGTGGTTTAGAACTTGTGAATGTTTTATGTAAAAAGAATACATATTGTAATATTTTGAATGTTTTCTCTGAAGTGGGATCTTGTGTGCAGCAGAAAAGGGCTGAACAAGGCAACAGCCACTGTTTTCTTCATTGGTGTTATGTTTGGAGCCCCTTTATTTGGGTTTCTCAGTGACAGGTAAGATTGTCAATGAAATGTATGTATGTATATCCATAATGTCCAAAACATCCCTCACTCACTGTAACAAATGTTAGATAAGATTAAAAAGTTCAGAGAAAATGGTTGTTGCAACAGTGCATACATACGGTAGTGTGCCAGCTCTTATCAAACTGGGAATATTACTGTATATAGGTATTTAATAGTAAAGTTTATAGTAAAAATTACAACATGAACAGCAGAATGTAAAAAATCTGAAAAACATTATGCATGTCACAGGCAGGACTTGTTAAAATCTTCATTATAGCAGGTCCAACACAATTAAATAACAAAAAGAAACATAAAGAAATTAATTGAGATAACAGAATGGGATGAGAAACAATTTGATCACTTGTGTGCAAAATATTTCCTAACATGTGAATTATTATCCTTCAGGTTTGGGCGACGGCCACTTCTGCTGGTTTCTTATTTATCATCCCTGATGTTTGCGGTGCTAAGCACTTTCTCCACATCGGATGTAATGTTTGCCATCCTGAGATTTTTCACAGGGATGTCACTCGCTGGAATAAGTATCATCTCCATGGTTCTAAGTAAGTAGGCTAGTGCTGAAATTTATTTCCACTGAAGTGTTTCTTGATTTGACATTTTCTGTGCTGACGTTTCTGCAGGCATCGAGTGGTTCAGCATTGAACACAGGACTTTCTCTGGTGTAATCATAAGTCTGGATTGGACACTTGGGAACTTGATTCTGGTTGGAATTGCATACTGTGTAAATGAGTGGAGGATGCTCATTGTGGCAGTGACCTCACCCCTGATACTGTCCCTCATTGCTTGGAGGTATCAAAATTTCATGTTTCACATTTTGCAGCATGAAAAGCTGAATCCTACTAGAAGCTGATGAAACACCTAACTCAACATGTTTGTCACTGCAGGTGGCTTCCAGAGTCTGCAAGGTGGCTCATGGCTCGTGGGAGGGCAGATGCTGCTCATCATTACATCCTGCAATGTGCCGAGATGAACAACAGATCAGCATGTATGGCCACCATCACACCTAGGGTATATTTCAGCAATGTTTTCATTTTGGTTAGTTGACAACCTCATATTAAGAAAAAGGATCTGTTTTAAATGAACATCTTGACTGTGTTTGTGTGCTTTTTATCCTGCTTTCTCACAGACATTACTGGAGTCTGCAGAAACTGAAACTGAAGATAAGAAGTACAATCTTGTTGACCTCTTCAGGACTCCAAATATAAGGAAACTTTCTATATGCTCAGGGATACTGGGGTAAATGTTTGACACATACCACTCTCATGTCTGTAATACCTTTTACGAACTGCAGCTGGGAGATGATTAGCTTAGCTTGGCTTAAAGACGGGAATAAGGGGAAACAGCTAGCACATTCTGAACTCCCTCTAAAACCACAAATTGTCTGTTTGTGTATGTTAATCAGTGATCTTTAGATGTGCTGGTAGGTGGGTTTTTTGAAATTTGGACAGAGCCAGGTTTGTTTGGTTTCCACTCTTCTTGCTAAGCTAAGCTAATTGTCGCCTGGCTCCAGCTCTGCAGTTAGCGCACGACATGAAAAGTGTGAATAAACGTCTAACTCTCAGAAAGAAAGCAAATAAGTATTCTTTTGTAGCAGCTGTAGCATGTGCTAGTTATTAGCATATGATATATTATAACATTTGATATGACATATTTAAGAGTCCTGTTTTTTCTATGGTCTTTTCAATGTGCTAATGTCTCTTTTCCTTCACTGAAAAACAGTGATTTAGGTTAGTTTTACAATAGTTTTTTTTTTTTTTTTCATTTCTGTTTTCTGCTTAGATCTCCTTATAAGGCCTTTAGGGTTTTTTTTATTTTATTATGTCTTATTATGTCTTTTTTTTATTACTTTTCCAAATAACTAGTAAACTAATTAATTTAAGTGTGTGGCATGAATCAAATACTAGAAAGTCTAATGATTGATAATATATTTCTAATACACAATACAATAATATTAATAATGTAATGTAATATGTAGTATGATATTTTACATGATAATATGCAATGTAATTATATAGTATTAATATAAAGTTTATATAATATGGTATTTAATTGAAAGATGCTTGATGATACCAAAACAACTCACAGTAACACTCCACCCTGCTATAAAGACTTGCAAAACTAAACTCACTGTTATCGGTTATCAGTAACCATATCAGCAACCAAATTAACAATGTTTCTTTTCTTTTTTTAAAAAATCATCCCAAGGTTAGAAATGGCATGTCAATACAAGGTTTGAGTTCTTTTTTCTCCCTTTTGTAGGTATGGAGTTGCATTTACATATTATGGGATAACTCTAAATATCACTGGATTCGAACTAAACCTTTACCTCACACAATTTATATTTGCATTCATCGAAATGCCAATGAAGATTGCTGTGTATTTCTTCCTGGATAAAGTTGGTAGAAGGCCTGGTCAGATATGGGCCATGCTATTGACCGGACTCTGTCTCTTCATCAACATGTTTGTTGCAAAAGGTCATTTCTTCAGTTTATCTTAAATCTAATCATTTAATTTTGTTGCATTTTTGTTAATATACCTGAAAATACTTTTGATTAAACTTCTTTGTATTTTCCCACAGATAAATGGATCAGTCGTACTGTTGTCGCTGTTCTTGGAAAAGCCCTGTCAGAGGCCTCATTCACAATCATGTTACTCTTTACAACTGAACTCTATCCTACAGTCGTAAGGTCAGTCAGCAACAAACTCATGTATCCAGTTTGACCACAGACAATGATCTTCTGTTCTGTTAGCAGCAGATGTGCAACAGGTTTTCATTAACCCCCTGACTTTGATTTTTCAGACAGAATGGCGTCGGCTACACCTCATTTGTGACACGGCTGGGTGTGTCCTTATCCCCACTCATCATGCTATTGGAGGACGTGTGGCATCTCCTCCCTCAAGTCACATACTGTGCCGTAGCCGTTCTGTCTGGTTTAGTGGCCTTACTTCTGCCTGAAACATTAAACACACGACTGCCAGAGTTCATCGAAGACATTGAGAAACCAAGGTACAGAGGAAATGGTTTTAAAGGAAGATTACATGTACAGTAAACGATTACCCACCTCAGTGAGCTTCACAGCTAAAGAATAATCCAGTTAACCTTGAAAAAGCAAGCTAACCATAATTTCAGAGCCTTATACAGTTTACATCTTTCTAAATAATTTATGTTTTAATCATTTGCTAATATTCTTTCCTGAAAATATGACTAATTTAAGTTTTATCTATATTGCAGAGTAAAATCAACAAGGAAGAAGGAGATTCAATAAAAATCACTCTTAATGATGAGAGTGATACTTAGCGTGCACAATTTAGTAAAAGCTGGTTCAATTTAAAAATTTAAGACGATGATTTTAAAATAACAATATCAAATGACATTGTGAAAAACTCTATAAATACTTGAACCAACTGGCTTGAACCAACAGCCTGTCAGGATTCAACATGTCCTTAGTTGTACTGTCTAAATTATGTGCTGAACCTAACAGAGCTGGATAACAGAAGACAACAGAGGAAGAAAACCCAAGAAAAGTAGAACTTAGTAGCAGAATCTGTTGCTCCAGGTGACATTGCACTATAATTATTATAATATGATTAGTCTATTATAATCTATTATAGTGTGATATCAGTATTATGATACCTTACATGCTAATATAATTTGTCTAAATATAACCATTCCACATATTTTAGAGATACCACATGATAATATGATGAAATAGACCTAAAATACTCACGTCCTCAAATGGGTCTTTCCCTTCCAGAAACCCCCCTTTGACTCTCTTGAAAATCTGTCAGGTGCTATTACAATATTTATAAATATAACCCAGACACATATTATAGAGATACATCATGCTAAAATGATGAAAAAAATTAGGTCTGAAATAGTAGGATATAAGCCCTACTCACACGTCCTCACACGGATTAGGACAGCTCTGAATCCTCGTGTGAGTTGCTTGAAATCCGGAAAGATTGCAATTTGAACCTTAAAATCAGCCACATTTTCTGAGGCAAGCGTATGTCACACATGGTAAGTTCACTGACCATGGGAAAGTTGAAAATCAGGAGATTCTCTCAGTCTTCACAGCTTCTGGCTTTGATAAATGGTTTATTTTTGGCAATTCTCAAAAAGAAAGTGTTTTTTTGATCCTGTGCACAGGCTTGGCGTTCAAAAGTGTGTTTAAAAAGTGACTATGAAATAAAATAAAATAAAATAAAATAACTATAAAAGTATTCCAGTTCTGAACTATGTTTTCCTTGCTGATTGCTGAGTGTAAACTTGGATAACACTTTCAATTGTAGTCATATTTTGGTGGTTTAAATGGGGTCAATCTGACCCGAAACATAACATTTATTTTAACATAATAGCACGGTTATATAGATCTTGACTATGGAACATGCAATAAAAGTGCTAGTGACCACTGTCTTTCATCAGCAGCTCACTGGGTCTTGCAGCTATAGGTATAACTTTTTCACATTGCTTTATAAAATGTTTCATTTGTTTAACAAATAAATTTGATTTCAACACATAAAACATTTTTTTTAATTATTGAACTAACATTTTTGCAAACTTCATTCAAAATCTAGAGAGAGACATTTGTGTTTTAAAATATATTTCTAATGAATAAACTTTTAGATATTATCAATATAATCTGTAATTTTTTTTAAAATCCTTCATGGAAAAAATTGCAGAGGTCCATCATGTTGTCTACAGCGAGGTCCCAGTAAAGGTCACATTAAAATTATTACTGGGTAACAAGGTAGGATCAATGGGGTAACGTTGCTGATATTGAAATGAAATTATTTACATTATATTTTATTCTAAAATTATGCTATATTTATATAGTTATAAGTGGGTGGTGCAATTTATTCCTGAGTCCGCTCTAAATGCAAATGTGTTGCCCCCTTGTTTGTACTTGTACCAGCAGGTATCCAGTAAGTTCTTCCTTGGCATTGTACCAAATATTTAAACTGTAACTTGCTGGCTGTTAATTAACACTAAACACAAAGTTCAGCTAAACCTGCTGGGAATGAAATTAGTTTTGCAGGTATCTGGTCATGAAGGAAAGTATTAGGCAAGTGTGAAAAATTTGATCTGCTCTTGACACCACAGGAAAAGTCAAAGTCAAAGTCAAGTTATTTGGATTCATCCTATTTCAATCTGTACCAGTCATGACCAAGTGGTGTAAGAAGAGCATTATTTCTTTCCTCACTCGAAACTGATTTTCTTCCACAAAAGTGTTTTTTAACCTTTAGACAACGATCGTGTCAGTATTAATCTTTCAAGGTGGAGTATTGTATTGCTTAGGGATACATAGTTTTAACATGCAGTCATTGGGAAATGATTAATTTTTTAAAAATACTTTACTTGTCAGATTATTTTTTATTCTGCTGAGAGTGCATAAATTTTCTGTTTTCATTACCTTATGAAACATTCACTAATCATCCTAAGAGCTGACCATTAACCTGCAGCATTTAACATAAGTAAAAGGCTAGCAGCTCACTTTCAAACTAACATCTTGTGTGCTTTGTGATATTTACTATTATTCCCTGAGCTTCACTCCAAATTGGAAGTGTAGCATTACTTATTTTCAGGATGAAGTTTGAGAATGTGCTGGCAGAGGTAGATGGCTTTGGGAAATTCCAGATATGGATCATCTTCATGATAGTAATTCCTCGTGTGACTTTGCCGTTTAACTTTCTGCTGAACAATTTCATTGCGGTCATTCCCTCTCACCACTGCAACATCAGCTCTGTGGAAGACAGAGCTGATTTAAGGAATTTATCCCTGGAAGAGAGGCTTGTTGTTAGTATTCCAGTCCAGGAGGATGGGACCCCAAGCTCCTGTCAGATGTATACAGAGCCTCAGTATCATCTGCTGTTCAACTCCTCCAACATAACTGACCTAACCACAGTGTCATGCCAGAATGGATGGGTGTATGACAACACTAACTTCAAATCCACTCTGGCCACAGAGGTGAGTTTTTTTTGTTTTTTAAATGTACAAAGCATTAAACAAATACTGGTCCCAGATTTTACTTTATGCTTCACTATTTTTCATCTGTTATGTATTCCCTCCATAGTGGGATCTGGTTTGTGATAAGAGAAGAGTGAACAGAGCCACAGCCACGATCTTTTTCATGGGAGTCATGCTTGGAGCAGCAGTATTTGGATATCTTAGTGACAGGTGTCCACGACTTCAGCTCTCAAATCAGACACCTTATGCTACTTACTTATATTTGTTTTTACACAAATATATGAGAGAAACTCGTACATTGAAAACTCATTGAACATTGAAAATATCAATATAATTATTGATATCATTTTAGTTTTTAGTTTGTATTAGCCTCCGTGCACCTGTATGGAGTCAAGAATTGAGTCCAAATGTTGTCTTGTAAGGTCTCAGCTATGCATAAGACAGTAGTAGTGCAGCCAGCGCAGTTCTGACCATAAAACTGACTCAAAACGTCACACTGAACATCTGTAGACTTTCTTTTTTCACACTGTAGACACTTTATATGAAGGAATATATGTGTCTTACCTAAAGAAAGTGCTTTCGCAAACTTCTTCTGAACATACTGTAGGCCTATATCTATTATATCAAATGAATAATTAACTAATTACTTATCTCTTAATTTTTTTGTCTCACAGGTTTGGCAGGAAAAGAACACTTCTGTTGTCGTATGTGATGACCACAGTGTTTGGATTTGCAAGTGCTTTCTCATACAACTTCAGTGTTTTTGCTGTCATGAGGTTCTTCACTGGTTTTGGAATTTCTGCAATAAGTATCATCACCATTGTCCTTTGTGAGTGGAACATCATGCTCTGTCTTTTATTTATGTAATGTTTGGAAAACAAAACAATTTGCTCAGTTGCATGTGGGAAGTTTTCATAGTGTAAAACTAAGTTTGTAGAGGTGATTCATGGTTTCTTCTTTTATCACTCTCCGTGAAGACAAACAAATTCATTTTAAACCCACTGTGTGCGGCCAAAGTCAAGAAATGATCCACAGATGAGTCAAAATGCTCTATCAAATACAACACAGCTGTTTATCACATGTACTGTATAAAGCTTAGGTCATTAGATGGTTGCTGTTATATATATATTTCTTGCTTTTTAGAAACTATCTTCTTTTTGAGTCCAGCAAAAAAAACAACAACAACACAACACAACTTACACCAATAAAATTATAAACAAAAAAGTTTTCCTCACACACATACCTCCAATTTTGTACATAACTATACTAACATATATGTAACATATACTATACTCCTCACACTAACCTTTTTATCAGTTTTGTGTTCTAACCTAAATAAATACTACTAATATTTTTTTTAAAATCTGCATCTACTAAAGTGTAAACTAGATTATCATAATTATGGTCAAGTATATTTTTGATAGATCTGATTTAGTATCATTGCTCATAATAGGCATTGAATGGGTGGACATCAAGCATCGAACTGCAGTGGGTGTTTTAATGAGCATGGATTGGAGTGTTTTTACCTCTCTGCTTCCTGTTGTGGCCTATTTTGTGAATGACTGGAGGTACCTGACTGCCACAGCAACTGCTCCACTATTTTTGGCGATGATCTGTTGGTGGTAAGGAAAAATAATTTCAACATAATTATTGTTCTGTATATTGGCATATAACTTTCACAAAAATAATTGCCAATAAAAAGAATCTTTATAGAAAACAATTTTACAGTGTTTAAAGATCAGACTTTTAGTTTTGATGAGGCAGGGGTGTGACTCGTGAGTTTATATGAAAAACCTGAGCTTTATCAAAACAAATGTTGTTACAGGTGGCTCCCTGAGTCTGCTAGGTGGCTTATAAGCAATGGAAAGCTAAACAGTGCTCATTATTACCTGAGCAAGTGTGCAAAGGTCAACCACAGAGAGCAGTTCATGAATGACCTAAAGCCTGAGGTTCAACATTTTACATAATCTTTTCATTTCTAAACAAAAATTGATGCACAGCTCTATTCTTTTCTTTGACCAAACTTTTCCTTTCACTCTCCAGATCCTGTCCAAAGTAATACTTGTGGAAAATGAAAACAGAAAGTATTCCTATGTGGACCTTGTGAAGACTCCCAGAATGAGGAGATTGACTGTACTTACTGGCATTGTGTGGTACTGTACTGTATATATGTAGGATTGACTTTACCTTCAAACAACTGACACTTTAACTTCTAAGCCTTATGAAAATGTCTAATTTGTTTACTCAGCTGTTGCTCAACCAATAAGCGACCGTGGTATCATCAAGTTCATACACTCCAAAGTGTCCTGAAATAGTTACTTTGAATTATCACTTATGTATAACATGATTACATTGCTCTTTTTCTGTTCATAGGTTTGGAGTAGCCTGTACTTATTATGGAATCAGCTTGAATGTCAGTGGGTTTGGTGTGAACATTTATCTCACACAGTTCATCTACGGTGCAATTGAAATCCCAGCAAAAGCAATTATTTTTTTCAGCTTGAGCAAAATAGGTCGAAGGTTGAGTCAGGCCGGAACACTTGTTCTGACTGGACTGTGTATAATCTGCAAGATGTTTCTCTCTCAAGGTAAATGATCAATTCAGGTGTCTTTTTTGAAAAACTAAGGTCATGGTGGCTTCTGTTACTACAGCAACAATAACATACAACAGCAACAACAGAAAAAGCAAAACTTGGAAAAAAAATAATACATGTTTAGATTGTATAGATTGATTACCTAAGTAAAGAGTAAATACGTTTTTTTTAAAAAACAGCACTGGGAGTCATTAATTTTCAAATTCTGGACAGAGTGGCTTTAAATATAATACAATGTAGAGTTAAAATGTCCTTCGCCAACTTTTTCTTTCAGAAATGGGGATGATTAAGACAGTTGTAGGAGCTTTGGGCAAGATGTTTGCAGAGGCAGCTTTTACTACTGTATATCTGTACACAGCAGAGCTCTACCCCACAGTAATTAGGTCAGTAAAATATATAGAGCTTATATTTTGCACATTTACAAACAATTTCTGTTATCCAGAGGCCATTTCCGAAAGTGAAGTTTACTGAGACTTTTGAAAAAGGTAGCAATCAACACCCAGAATGAGTTCTACATCACTGTTAAAGGGAGTTGCATTTGTATTGTGAAATAGATCCCTGATAGTTACAAATGTGTTATGGTTTCTCTGTTGTCAGAGGTTATATTTTTTTTCTGTTACACAGACAAAATGGATTGGGTTACAGCTCCTTCATGGCGCGTTTAGGCGTATCCATATCCCCCCTGATCATGCTTCTTGAAGAAGTGTGGCTCCCACTACCAAATATTGTTTTCTTCCTGGTGGCTTTTGCTGCAGGGCTGTCAGCTTCTTTTCTTCCTGAGACACAAAACATTCGTCTACCAGAGACAATTGAGGAAGTGGAACAGACGGGGTACTGGTTCCTATTTATAACTCTCACTGTGCATCCAAACAACAAACACAGTGATAAATAAATGGCATAAGATGAAAATGTTTTTTTTGTGTGTTTCAGAAGACGATCAATCTCCACAACGGATGAGAAATCTCCGCCTTAAAAGTTTTCACCATTGCAACTGAAAATATATGAAAACAGCAGCAGAGACAAACTGTAAACAAAATACTGGCATATTATCAAGCTTTATAATGTGAAGTTAAAATAGGATGTAAAACTAAGAGCAATGAGCAGAAAAACACTGAATTGCTCCTTAGAGCTGAGGGCAACTGCAGAGTCAGCTGATTGTTCTCTTTGCATTCATCACTACAAGCAACAGTTTTGCAAGTTACATGTTAAATAAAAAATGAATTGATTCCACAATAATAATGTTCCTGTGTTTTGTAACAAATACATTGGGCAAATCTCAATAAATACTTGAAACTAACATATGAGTGTTTAACAGCTGTGCATTTGAAGCCATGATTTCATGTACATTATGTATATTAGAGCATGAGGAGATGCACAGTCTTGGAAAAAGCTGTGGATGCACATGGCTTCCGGCTTGTGGAGCTATTTGTAAGTTTTGCTATTGCTACATAGCTAACGTTAGCATTAACAGCTGTTTACTTACCAGCTTTGCCAAGAGCATCAGCCATTGTTGTGTTTACAATACAATAGGTTATAATACATCTTCAGAGCAGACTGGACACTACAGTGACTCAGTATCAGAAAGTGATTAGACGGTCTGGGGCTAGCTGGTTAGCATGCTAACTTCAGTAGAGGTAAAGAAGTGATAGAAATAGAAGCAAATGAAGAGGGTTGCTTTCCACCGCTGGAGAACGGAGAAGTTCTCCATGGAGAAGTTTGATGCTGAACTTCATCTAGAGTGGAAAGTAAACAGATGTTAATGCTAACTTTGGCTATGTAGCGATAGCGAAACTTACGTGTAGCTGCTTTAAGATTTATGAGTCACATATAATGAAATGAGTTATAACTGAACTATACTGTTCTTAATTAAATGTTACTAATCAACACAGTCCCTTGACCATCTTGTGAACTGCTCTGCTCCTGCTGATGATGCCTCATCAGCTGCTGACTGTGCCAACGAGATTGATCATATCAGGGTCAATATCTCTCCCTCCACTACAGCAGACTTTGCTTCCCCCAAACAAAATCTGCTTCAAGCCAATATCTCTACATTAATTTCTCAGATAATCTCATCGAGCGCCATGGGAGACCACTCCTACTAGATTGTTCAAAGAGGTAACAGGAGCCTTGAAATAACCCCATTAGCAAAACTCTTTTATAGAAGTTTAATCAGAATTTTTTAAATTGCACAGCACAAAACAGTTTACTCACAAACAATTTACAGATGGCCACTAAGTCCAGTGTACGTTCTGTTCTGTTATTGCTTCATCTCAAAGCAGCGTTTGATACAACTGATCACAATTTTAAAATAAACAGTGGGCTGGTATCCCTGTCATAGCCTTGGACAAACCCTGTCTCCTAAAAATTATATTTCTATACAACAAAACTGCAACAGCAAATACGTTTTGTGCAAAAACTTAATTGTGCCTGGATTACATTTTATAATGTAATGAAATGTTGACATGATTGCCTGTCCATTCGCAGATTTGCCAGCTGCACATTCATGCTGCAAATCTCCTAGTCTACCACATCCCAGGGGTGGCCTGCTGGATTCAGATCTGGTGAGTGGGGAAGCCACTGAAGTACACTGAACTGATCATCATGTTCATGAAAGCAGTTTGAGACAACTGCTGGAAGTAGCCATTAGAAGATGGGCAAATTGTGGCCATAGAGATATGCACTTGGTCAGCAGCAATACTCAGATAGGCTATGAGATTCAAACAATGACGTGTGCCAGGAAAACATGCCTAACACCATTACACCACCAGCCTGTACTGTTGACACAAGACAAGTTGGGTCAACAGATTCATGCTGTTGACACCAAACTCTAACCCAACCCAACAGCTGCGTCAGCAGAAATCCCAGGAGATCGGCAGTTTCGGAAATACTCACCCGTCTGGCACCAACGATCATGCCACAGTCAAAGTCATGGAGATCACATTTTTCCCCCAATTCTGATGTTTGATGTGAACATTAACTGAAGCTTCTGACCTGTGTCTGCAAGATTTTATGCATTTACTGCTGGCACATGATTGGCTGGTTGAATAACTGAGTGAATAAGCAGTTGTACAGGTGTTCCCAATAAAGTGCTCTGTAAGTGTATAATCCCCAAGGTGATGAAGGGTCTCCTCTCAGTTGGAGAGCAGTTTTTCCAGTTGTCTGAATTCGTCACCCTACAGCTAAGGGTGTATCCAGTCACTTTGTGAAATATACTCATTTCAACTACTTGTATCTGCTGTCATTCTTTTAATTTCTGAGTCATGACCAGTAAAGGATGAGTAAATGACTCATTTATCTAAAGGGTGAAATAAGGATCCTGCTTTAACTATTACCACAAATGCTTCACAGTCACCCAGAGACGTTGTTTTAGTGGTTAAGTGAGGTAAAATATTCACCCATTTCAGCTTTAATACAGCAGCTCTTGGGAGAGTCAAATGCCGAAGGTTGTCTTATCAGGTCTCTATTCAAGTTTGCTGCTCACTTTTTCGTGTACAGGCATGGGTGTGTGAGCAGTTTTTCTTTTTAATCTCAAAGGAAGACATTTTACACACAGTGAGAAGCCACAATGAGGTTTGAGAATGTCCTTGCTGATATTAATGGATTTGGAAGATTTCAGATAATGATCATTGTAATCAGCTTCATTGGACGCTTCACACTGCCCTGCCACTTCATGCTAAACAACTTCATAGCAGCGGTTCCCTCTCACCACTGCAACATCAGCTCGCTAGATGATGGAGATCATTTCAGGAATTTATCGCAAGCAGAGAGGCTTGTTGTTAGTATTCCAGTCCAGGACGATGGGACTCTGAGCTCCTGTCAGATGTTTGCAGAGCCTCAGTATGATTTGCTGCTCAACCCCAACATGACTGACCTGCCCACAGTGCTGTGCCAGAATGGATGGGTGTACGATAACACAACCTTCAAATCTACTCTGACTTCACAGGTGACTTAGATTACTTTTCATTCATAAATATCACAAACTCAACAACATGTATTGTGTCCACCATCATATTTAAGTTTTATGAAGAAGTCTTTTATGTTCAGAGAGAACTTGTCCTCTTTCTTTATTTGCTTGTACAAGTGGGACCTGGTGTGTGATAGAAGAGGAAAAAACAAAGCAACTGCAACCATCTTCTTCATTGGAGTGATGTTTGGAGCTGTGACCTTTGGAAGTTTGAGTGACAAGTATCTCAGTTTACAACTTAAAGTGTACAGTATATACAGTACATGATCACCTAGGGTTTCAACCAATCAGAAACACTAACTTTGGAGACGTCCTGACTTTCCACAGGTTTGGCCGAAGGATCATGCTGTTGGTGTCCTATGTGTCTGGAATGCTGTTTGCCGTTGCAAGTGCTTTTTCTTCATCCTATGTGATGTTTGCAGTGCTGAGGTTCTTCACGGGGTTTTGCATCACTGGCATCGTCATTGTTTCAGCAGTCCTTAGTAAATAATCTCTGCTCTGTATCTTAACACATCACCTCAGAAGCCCAAACTACCAAATGCAGGAAAAAAAGATTACAAGTATTGTTGTAATTTTAAAGTGTTTTTTTCTGACAAGCGATTGTTGCAAAGTAAGTGATGGGATGTTTGTTCTTTGCAGGTGTGGAGTGGGTGGACATTGAGCACAGGAAACTGGTGGGAGTGATCGATAGTTTATCATGGACATTTGGGAACACAGGATTTGCAGCTATTGCCTACTTTGTTACTGACTGGCGGTGGCTGATTGTTAGTGTCACATCACCTCTACTCTTGGCCATTTTCACCTGGAGGTATGACTCTGAAAATTAGATCTTTTCGTCAAACAACCTTAGTCCTTACTCAGTGGGATTGTGATTGATTGGGTTATTGGTTATAAACATAGGCAAGTGACACTCTTACATTGCCCAAAAACATATTAAGGCAATGTTTGAACAGTCAATGTCTTTCTTTGGCAAATATCCAGGTGAAAGAAAAACATAGCATAATCGGCTTTCGCCTGATTTGAAATTTGCCTCATTAAACTTGCTACTTCTATCTTACGCCTGTATCCAACCACAGCTAGATGTACACAGTATTTATGGATTATGCTTTAAATGTAAATATGCAATGGAAATTATTGCCATGTAATGCATTAGGACTAAAAAACCTCTTTGCCTTCAACATTAGGTGGATGCCAGAATCGGCTAGGTGGCTCATCGCCAATGGAAAGCTGGAGCAAGCCCAGACGTATTTGAAAAAATGCGCCACGATGAACGGAACAGAAGAGTTAATTCACACACTTAAAACAGAGGTATATTGCATAGCAGATGATAGTTAAAGCTGGAGTGCAGTTCTATTTAAATGAACGTCCGTTACATTCAGGCAAATGAGTTCATACAATGCTGATTAAGCCTATCAGCGGCAGGTAAATCCCTCGGTATCTTGCAACATACTGGAGTATTAAATCTGGTGTCTGTGGCGACATTCCCGCATTGGCGTACCGGAAGCGATGCTTTTTACATCAACCAGAAATGATTGGTTTCACAAAGAGAAGAGGGTAGCAAAGCATAGCAACGGAGATGGAATAGCCTACAGCAACTAGGCGTATGGTGGCACTATGGTGGAACAGCCTTGGAAGCATCCAAAAGAAAGGTTTCTGATTCTCCAGATAATAAAGAAACTCTTACTCTCACTTTCAGAGGGGGGAGACAAAAGTTCTGCACTGCAGGTTTAAGTCAAGAGAACCAATACATACATATATATATATATAATAAAATCAACAACATAGTCTTGGGCCTGCAATCTTTCAGATTCTAATTATTTTTGTGTTGCCTAAAACACTATCCTTTATTTTTATATCACATGGCTCAAAGAACAATGCTGCTTTGCATTCTTTCAGACACTATCCACTATTGTTGTGACAGAGAAAAGAGATCGGACCTATTCCTACCTTGATCTGATACGAACACCCAAGATGAGGAAACTGGCCCTGTGTACTGGTGCATTGTGGTCTGTATTCCCACTGTGATTTAGGTCAATGGTTTTTGGTTGTAAAATATATTATGTATTGTGTTTGGGTCAAAGAGTTAGTTTTACATCTTAAAAGATCCAGATGAAATGTTGTGATGGTGTATCAACAGACTGTTTAATGAGCTTGCACTTTCTGTTCCCCTAGGTTTTGCGTGGCGACTATATTTTATGGCATCAGCTTCAACATCACAGGCTTTGGGCTCAATATCTATCTCACTCAGTTTACCTATGCTTTAATTGAGCTCCCAGCCAAAGTATCAGTTTACTACTTACTGGATAAGATTGGCAGGCGACGGACTGAGGTGGGAGCTATGCTGTTGGCTGCTGTCTGTCTTGGAATCAACATTGTGGTACCTACAGGTATCTAGATAATTGTTCATTTCACATACTTACACCCCAGAGCTTCAACCATTATGCACTGGAGTATATAAGGAATTCTATTTTTTTCATTATGAAAAATGAACTGAAACAATAAGAAAATGATGTTCTCCTCTCAGATATGTCTGTTGTGAGAACAGTGGTAGCAGTCATTGGAAAAGGGTTTTCTTCAGCATCCTTTGGGACTGTTGTGCTCTACAGCTCTGAGCTCTATCCCACTGTAGTGAGGTAACTATGCATGCCTTTCTTTTTATCTTTCTCTCAACAACCTGTCTATATCAATATTGCAGGACATTGAATACATGGGCATTATTTCTACCTAGAAGTATCAAATCATTGTTAAAGGCAATGTCTCTGAATGTTTCTTATAGGCAGAATGGTATGGGCTACAACTCCTTCATGGCTCGATTTGGTGTAGCTGTGGCTCCTTTGATCCTCTTATTGGATGATGTCTGGAAGGAACTGCCGCAAGTTGTCCTGTGCTCTGCAGCTGTAGTCGGGGGAATAGTGGCAAGAATGCTGCCAGAGACACGCAACAGGTGCCTGCCAGAGACCATAGAGGATATTGAAGAGCAGTGGTAGTAAACACTGTCAACGTTATTTTTAACAGTCTGTTATGGGTGAATTTATGTGCAGTTTTTTCTTGAAGCAGAAAATAAATATTGGTTGGTTTGAAGGATATCATTTCCATCTTTCTCAGTTTTTGACCTCTACATTTTATCTTGTAACCTCTAGATTGGGGATCCCTGTAATTAGATAAATTAGCGACACTTTACTGTAAATCCTGTACTTTAACATAAATGTGAGCAGATTTGTTTTTATTAATATAGAGAAATACATGTATGAAATTTCAAGTAAGGGATTACCAGTGAATTATATACAAGATGCGCATTTGTGATAAAACAAACTGTTTTAATGAAAAGTGCCTCAGACCTGATTTTGTTCCCTGAAGATTTAAATTAGAAAACAATCGATATTTAATCTGTAAAATGGATTAAATTATAAACTAAGCTCCATGTTAGGTGATACAAAAAAGGTGAGTTGAACAATCTGGCTGCTAAGAATTTTAAAGTACCAAAACATAAAGTTAACGAGCTGATAATCTGTATGACAAAGTAATATTATGTACTTTAACAATATAGTGCCCATATTAACCTGTGTATTGGTTCCGTTTATTTATTTGACCAAATTTATATCTCAACACAAAAGTGAAACATTAAAACTCCTGTATGGACCACACAACTGTTATAATAACAGGTTTTACTAACTAATATCTACACGGAAATTAAGTCAAAGCTCCTTTATTAAAGAAACAAAGCAAGCACAATTCTTTTTTTTATGACTCAGTAATCCCCTAAAGGAAAGTCAACCACATCTAAATGACATGTTTCTGATATTCCTTTTGAAAATCTTTTATAGCCAAGTCTAAGATTTGCTGCTGATATTTCATCTGACATTACACTTAGTTACAGAATTAACATTGATGGGAAAAGGGGAAAAAAAAGAAAAAGCAAACAAAATATAAAAATCAAAATGCCAAATTTTAAACATTAAGATACAATGATACAGAAAGATCTAAAACTATAGTACGCAGTTGTTTTCCAGGACACTTCTTGGCTATTGTTCAGTACTGGGAATACTCCTTGCTCTCTAGTTTGGCAATGATTCGTTCCAGCTGTCTTTTAGCTTCACATTGTGGGAAGTTACTCATTTCATAGTACTGGGGTGCAATCTTCACCAGCCTGTAACCAAAGAAAGAGGATCATGATTAGTTCCGTCAGTGCGATCATGTACAAACAAAGCTCAGTTACAAAGATTTATCTTGAGGAACCTGTATTAGTGAAACTTTTTGAAACCTCAGCACACATACCACTCTGGCTTGATGTCTGTGCAAGTGCGGATGTAGTTCTTGGTGGTGAGGACAAATTCATTGTAGAGCACCCACTCGGGCTTGTGGTCCAGGACTGTAGATGGGTGGAGTTGGACCACTTGGTTGTCTTTCACTGTGAGGTAATGACCTGTGCGCTCCAAATGAGCCACCTGCAGAATGGGACGAAAGAAAATGCAGAAGGACCTCAACAAGTTAGAAAACAAACATCTCTGGTGCAAAATTAGCAATTTTCTTGTAAAGTCATCTTGGAGCCCCGTACCATCTATAAGCAGTATATAAACAGTTCAGACATGGTTTATTACACACTATTATGTTCTTTTGTGGTTTATGAATGCATTTATAAACAACTATATCTCCTCCTGTGTGCGCCCATGAGCAGAACATTTCGTATGAAGAAATAATGAATAGTAACATTACAGTGTAAAATACATCTTCAAAGATGTTATAAATTTTGGCAATTACTGTACTCTACTCCTAAAAATGTCATGATTTTTACTTATAGCTGCATTATGGTGTGTTATAAAGTCTCTATTAAATCTCTATGTACTGCTTTTAGGAGTTGCTAGTATCATTAACATGTCAGCTAGCATCCTTGTGTGTTCACCTGCATGAAGAACCCAGTGCAGAGCGCCCTTCGGATGTTGATGTAGTAATCTCTGCTGGTGAACTCTGTGCTCCGACGGGGCAGGTTGAAGCGGTCCATGATCCTGGACAGCTGCTGCCGCACATTGTCAGCAGACATCAGTGAACGGTAGTTGACAAAGTTGTCATAGCACCACTGGTTAGACTCGTGGTCTGGAAAAAAGTATAACAGAGATTTAATTAAATGTCAGGTGTTTCAAAATGGGAATGGGAAGCGTTTGATGTTATTTTTACAGTAAACTCAGGGCTCAACCTTTTTTTTTAATATAAACTATGGATAAAAAAAAAAATGTAAAAGGCATCACTAAAATAACAGAGAGCAAATTTGCTTTATGAAGTGATTTAGTACTTTTTTTTTGGCTTTCTGGCCCCCACCTTCACTCCGATCATGGTTTCTACCTCCAGCTGAAACTGAGGATGGATCTTCCTCATGAGTTGTTGTAGATTAAATACAGGACTCAAAATGAATACTTATGTTATTGTCAGCTTGTTTTAGCTTGTTATGTTGCATCCAAAGTACCTAAACACTCAATAAATGCTTATTCAATATTAGAAGTGTAAGCATTTCAGTGCTGCAACATGATAATGCAAAAAAAAAAAAACAGGAGTATGGTGCAGAACTTAGACTGGTGCTCACTTTGTTTGAAGGCGTGGTAGACGTTGAGCAGCGTCAAGTGGTCTCCGTCGATGTGAGCAAACCTCATCTTGGACTCGTCTGCTGCCTTCTTAGCCTCCGTGGGGCGGACAAAACACTGTGGGACTAAACAAGGTTGGTATGGGCCCCAACAAAGCCGCCCATAGGGATGAGTCAAACATTCACAGAAAAATGGAGCAAAGCCTATGATGCTAGGGCACTCGACACTGCGTTGGGACAGGGCAGGACCACAAGCTCTATCAAAGGGGGCTGCAGGCTTTTCTCATGGTCATTCCCAACTGTATTGGCTATTAGCTCGTAGAGAGGGGGTCATTTAACCACATCTGTAAAACAAGAGTTTTCACACAACTACAAAGTGTTAGGGACACCAGCAATGTTTAACTTTTCAAGGTTCAGAAATTTAACTTCTTGGTATTGAGACACAATGGGGTTAGGCCTTTAAGAGAGCAGATAATAAAAATACTTATAGGCTACACACGATAACTATATAAAATGATAACAGCAAAAATTCATAATGCATTATTTCAATGAAAAGAAAATTCACATAAATGTGACGAATATGAAAAAGGTAAGTGGTGCCTGCCCTATCCACTAAACATACTGTATATTCTATGACCATAAATTAAACCTAAAATTAAAAGTCAAAAACAAATTGACTGTCAGTTCAAAGAGAGCTTTAACATTTAACTGAAGTTGTCCAGTGTTAACACATTCAAACTAAAACTAAAGCTGTAGATTAAAAACGCCTTTTCATTATTACATACACTATATTCCCTATACAGTATTTATTCTGTTAGGAACAATGAAAATCTTTGTTTAAAACTCTTACAAACTCAAATATTTGTTTAAATACGTTGCACAACTTTTCAATAAACTACACACAGAGGGTAACTTGACATAATAAGCTGTACTTGTTGTCAACCGGTTTAAAACAAAAATGATTCTCAGAAAGAATTAAAGGAAGAAGCATTTTCATGCAACACTGGGGCAATACTTTGATGCTACATATGGTGTTGAATGAAGTGCTTGAGATGCCACATCAAGACTTTCACAGGAATTAAAATATGAAATAATAGCAAATTAAATATAAAGTATGATTAATAGTCCTGCATTTATTTGCTTGTGTTCCACAATGCTGCGCACAATCTAAATTCTAGGTGGGACACTTCTTTTCACCACCAGCAGTGAATAGCCGTGTTTTTAAACCCCAAGAGAGTGGGCCTACAGAAGGCAAGGAAGATGTCAGCCCAGTCCTGGGCATTACCTGACAGCATGGCAGTAATGGAAAGGATCTCATTAGAGCAGTTAAACTCGCAGCTGGCAATGACCATCTTAGCCAGCTGGGGGTCCAGGGGAAACTCAGCCATCATGGAGCCCAGCTCCGTCAGGTCACCGTCATCGTTGAGAGCTGCGAGGTAATTCAGCAGTTCAAGGGCCCTCATCAGTGTTTCTGGAGCTGTGGTGGGAGAGAAGGAGGGTCAGAGGGTCATGCCCAACTCGAGACCTTTGGAGGTTTTAGTATTCTTTATGCAGACAAACTCACCAGGTGGATCCATGAAGTCAAAGTGCACCAAGTCGTCAATACCAAGCTTTTTCAGCTGCAGCACAACAGATCCCAAGTTGGATCGAAGAATCTCAGGGTATGTGTTATCCTGCAGAGGGATGATTACCATGTTAAATGTATCTGACAATATAATTCTGATTAAACTACACGGAGCCAATGAAAACTGAAACGACAGAAGTATGCTTTTGAGCGGTTTTCTGCCTCCTGTTTATGTAACTGTGGTCACTTGCCTGCATCTCTGTTTTGTAGGCCTTCTCTGTGTAGAGGCGGAAGCATTTTCCTGGACGTGTTCTGCCAGCTCGTCCTGCCCTCTGCTGGGCAGAAGCTTTACTGATGGCCGTGACGAGCAAAGACTCAACCCTAATACGAGGATTGTACACCTGGACACACATTTGGAACAATGGTTAATTAAACAACTGACCTGAGAGGTGCATGTTTTTACATTGTAAACAAGGAAAACAGGACCACTAGTGAACAACAAAACTTATCTACATTTATACTAACAAGTTTTACAGAATGATACTAACCAAAGATTTTATATAGGATAAAACATGTAAGAATAAATCACCTTTTGTTTAGCAAATCCAGGATCAATGACAAACACCACACCATCAATTGTTAGAGAAGTCTCAGCAATGTTTGTCGACACCACGACCTAAGAGGAAGAAGCAACAACAGTCTGTCAGACATCTATTATCAACATCTGATAATTAGATGCAAAAAGATGCATTATGGGAAGTCATTCAACAACAGAAAATGCAACTTTGATTTGGTTTAAAACTCATATTGTAATTAAGCTGAAACCTATATCTCTATGATTCAAAACCGACCTTTCTTCCTATTGCACCGTTGGGTTTCCTTGGAGGAGGAGGCTCAAAGATCCTTTGCTGCTGCTGCGGCGGCAACGTGGAATACAGTGGAATGATTTTGATGTCTCCAACTTCGGGTCCAAGGTCATCTACCTCACGCTTGATCCGTTTGCAGGCTTCATCAATTTCCTGAAAGCAGAAGGTTAGGTTTCATTTTGCTGTTCAAGACACAGACCGACGTCACAATAATGAGGCTTCCCAATGGACCAGTAATCTCAGCGTTGTAAGTCTTACCTCTTGACCAGTGAGGAAGAGTAAGCAGTCACCTTCATCTTCCTCACACATATGAATCTGGATGACAGTGCGGATCGCTGCCTCAAGGTAGTCTCGCTCGGGCTCAGGGGTGTAGAAGATCTCCACAGGGTGTGTACGACCAGGAATAGTCAGCAGGGGACAGTTGTCGAAGTAGATCTGGAACTTCCCAGCGTCGAGTGTGGCACTCATGACGATCACCTGTCCATGAAGGAAGCATCACTCAAGTTTCTTTTTCTACTCACATTTGTTTAAAAAGACCATAACCCGTGTGTGTTTGTGTTTTAGCCCGTGACCTACAAAAATCACACTTTACAATTTTTTTTTCCAAATGTACAGTAATTAATTTCTATAATGTATGAATCTATAAGCAAAGTCTTGAAACCTGACTGAATTGCGTAATTCATCCTAGTGCACAGTAAGTCAGCCTCAGTTTTTGTTCCATTTTCACTGGGTGAGAACACAGTGTCACTGGAGATTGATTTAGAAAGTGTGAGCTCCGATACCTCCCAACCATGACGCAACTTTAACTAAACTTAATGCAGTGTTAATGCAGTGTGATGGTTCACACAAATCAAGCAAGTTTCAAGAGTTTGCTAATACATTTTCATATCATACAGAAGTTAATGGAAACCAGTGTGTGCCTTGAACAATGAGGAAAATACATTTAAAAAGTCCAAAAAGCAGGAGCATGGGGTTTGCTGTCATGTAAAATATATATATATTTGTTGTAATTTGGCCAACACAAGCAAAACCTCTGATATGGTCCATTAAGCATCAGTCACTCTGTATGTTTTTTAAATAACATTTGTTTGATCAAGAGGGGGAAAAAAAAAGCTGTAATTTGTTCAGTTAACTGACGCAGAAACTATTGCACCGAAATTATGTGCCTCTGTTTTATTGGTGCAAACGACTTCCCTGTTTGTCATCCAATTAACCATCCTGTGTGTGGTGTTTTTTTACTACATGAGCTGTGTATGGTCATAATAATATATAATTATAATAATAATGATGATGATGATGATATGATAATAATAATAATAATAATAATAATATGACAGCTATCAAAAAAGGACAAGCTTATTCCTCCAGTCTGTGCTGTAGAGCATGCATTTCCTACCTTCTCATGATCAGTGGAATTTAAATAAATGAATAAACTAATCAAAGTGACACACTCGCTTTGGAGTTTCTACGGTACAGTGCTGTACTCTACGGTATTCATTTTATTATCATCAGCCAAAAATAAATTTAGAAAATCACCCGGCTGTAGCAAAACATAAAACTCACAAAGAGAAATGTTATCACTTTTATTCAAAAATGAACAAATACCTTCAGATCTGGTCTTTGACGCACCACCTCCTTCAGTACTCCCATCAGGATATCTGTGGCCAGAGTTCGCTCGTGGGCCTCGTCCAGAATGATCACACCATATCGCTCCAGCAGTGGGTCATTCATTGCCTCTCTTAGTAACATACCGTCAGTCATGTACCTGAAGAAATAACGGACATGATTTTTTAGATTAAGACATTCTGGGATAAATCAAATACGACCGATTGCTCGATAAAAAGCTGTTTTTGAGCGCTAGCAGCTCTAAATCACTTACTTCAATATAGTCTTGGCAGAGCTACAGTCCTCAAATCGGATGGAGTAACCGACTTCCTGTCCGAGCATGACGTCCATTTCATCTGCCACTCTTTGAGCCACACTCATGGCTGCCACTCTCCTGGGCTGAGTACAGGCCACCGCTCGCTTGGGACCAGGCAAACCTCTCACCATGTCCACACACCACTGTGGGATCTGAAGAAGCAAAGGTTGCAAGGCTGTTAGTGTGCACAACACAAGCTTTTAGTGTCTAGCACGTAAGACACAGGTCAATTTATTGCATTTCAGACCTGTGTCGTCTTCCCAGAACCAGTCTCTCCGACAAGCACAAAGCTCTGATGACGTGTGATGATATCGCTGAAGCTTTCCTTGTACTCCCACACTGGAAGCTGTAACCTCTTCTTCAGGATCTCGTAGTAACGCGGTGTGTGCGGTAGGTTGGTGAATGGATTGATCTGCTGGTGCACAACCATTTGCTTGATGGGTGGTAAGACTGGCCCGGCTGCCGTGCTGTTAACTGGCGCACTAGAAGGCTTCGGGTCTCTGTCCCGGTCTCTGTCCCGGTCCCGATCCCTATCTCGGTCCCTGTCCCTGGAGCGGTCCTCGCGGTCTCTGTCACGGTCACGGTCTCTCCTGTCAACATCATGGCAACAAATTGTTATAAACATTTCGCTTGTAAAGAAATCATTATGAAACTTCAAGTATCAATCGAGTTAATGCTGCATTCACGTCACATCATATGGAACAGATCGTGGTCAGTCTGCAAGCGTTTACCTCAAAGGACAACTCAAGACAGTTATGATTGTAGAATTGGTCGGACTTTGGTGGATGTGAAGCATTCATAATTGTTTGGATAATAAGGCACTTCCTTATCATAAAAATAAAAGCCAGGTTGACATATCAAATTCAGATTTATATCTGATATCTGAAGTTCAATTGCCATATCTCCGAGATATGACATGAAAGCAGCATTAATCTGCATTATGTACATTACAATCCTACCGGTACTGAATCTTTAGATTTAAAAACAATAGACTGAGCAATATTCTTCCTCTTTGACAGGGACCCCTTAATCTCATTTTTTCAATTATTGTACAAATTGATATATCTGTGATAAGCTAGTATTAGCCAATAGACTGGCCTGGGTGACTTATAGGTCGAGCTCTAATGTACACTCAGTTGCCAGTTTACAATGTACATTAAGCAAATAAATCAAATAAAACTTTTCAAGGGATTTTTCAAGCAATAATTACAAAAATATTCATTTTTCAGAATGCATATTACCATAAACTAAATGTATGGGTTTTATACCATTTGTTGAATAAGACATCTGAATTTTTTTTTTTTTTTAATAGGGAAAAAAAATATTGACTAAAGGACAGGTTCACATCTAGTGAACAGTTTGTCTTACAGGAATAGCCATGTGTCCATAAGAACACTTAAACAGGTTTTGCTTACTGTAATCATTCCTCCTAATCCTGCTGGTCATTACAAAATCCCTTCCTAATGCAGGTTGGGGGGGGGGGGGGGGGGGGGGGGGCAAAGTCCGCTATCCCTCCTTGTTTTGTGCAAAAGTGTATTTTTCGGTTCAGCTGAATTTAATATGAAGCGTCAGCAGTCTGAATGAGCCAATTCAAGTGAGTGTCTTTCAAATTTACAGCTTTCAGTAGAAACATTCCCTCTTTTAAATCACTATACTTCCACTGTAGTTCAACAGGGAAACTAAAGGAAGGACATTTACACTAGAGAGACAATCACTTTGGATGATAGCCACTTCATTTGTTCAACTGGGAGTGCTGAAGTCTCATATTAGCTTCAGATTAACTAATGAATACAGATTTATTTTTGTCACGCACTCCCTACATTCAAAGTCTATTATGAATGGATAGTTTTTAATGACAGGACGAATTCATGATAGCAAGCAAAAGCTGTTTTAATGTTATTTTTATTTTAAGATAGACTGGAAAAGTTATGAATTTATCAATTCATGCAGAGGATTGTTGACAGATTAATCAATAACAAATAATTGTTAGCTGTTCTGTTTGACTGCCGTTAGCTAGCATGCTAATGCACTGGTTCTGTCAACAGACCCTTATTTGGTAACTTGTAAGTGTATCTAGATAGCGGTTTGCTTCACAAACCAAATCATAGTTTACGTTTTTGTAGTTAGTTTTTACTCGGCTTTACTCAGTTAACAGTGGCTGGCTGGAGCTGTTAGCACCGCGCCAAGTAAGGTTAGCTCTACACACACACACACACACACGTGTCTCAGCCGTGATGGTAACGTTGAGGCTTCGTTTGTTAGCTTGAGCCGTCCTCAGCAGCTACTTACATTAACTTAACACCAAATTAAATATATTGACTATCATGTACCACAGGAACATTTGGGATGCGGAGGAGCAGTGGCTAAGAAAAGAACTAGAAAATTAACAGCTAAGGTTTCATTATTGTACATTATTCCAGCTGATTTTATGATTTAGATTTTATGGTTAGCCAAGTTAACTAGCATCAGCTAACAGTCGGTTAGCACCGGAGTGGTTAGAGCAGACATGTAAACTGTGGAGCTTCACCTACCCATCAGACCTCTTCTTACTGGAGGAGTAGTCATCACCCAAATCCAGGCGATGTCTTTTGGACATCTTTGGGGGGGATAAACTTAGGTATCGTCAATCAATCAACGTGAATACAATTCTGCCGGGCGATATGCAACTAACTTGGTTTCCTGATTCCTGTGCTGGAGTGTTTTATTCTTTTCACATTAGTTTTTACAGACTTCATTTACCGCCGCCTACTGGTCTGGAGGGTCCACCTCAAGACACCCCAAAAGTCCCAGATTTACACCATATACTGAGTTTACATAATTTGATTTATCACAAAATTGTTAGACGAATGAACCACTTCAAGTAAAATATCAGCAAAGATATCAGCCTTGTCTTGAAGACAAAATTGTTTGTAGACAAACAAGTCTTATGGCCTTAACTGCTAATTTGCTCGTTTGTCTAGAAGTTGTTTTATCAGATTGCTTCATTTTTTTGTGTCAATTCATTAATACAGAGAAACCTTGTAAAATAGTATTGTTCCATCACAGCATTGCAATAAGACTGCAACCAATGTTTATTTTAATTATCAATACATCTGGCATTTGTTTTTGTTTTTTTTAATTAATTAAATAATCAGTTGATTGCCATTGTCAAAAGGCCCATCATTATTCCCTGAAGCACAAGTTAACATTCAAACTCATTCTGTCAAAAACTGTCAATTTCCCCCGTTTTGTAGATGATAGACTTCAGATGTGTTTTCTGGGCAGTTGCTTAAGAGGAGAGTTTAGACCAGGCCTAATGGACGGCAGGAAAGTTTCTAAGGTTATTCAACAAACAGCTCACACTACAAATAGCCTACAACACGAGCTGAAAAACACAGGTTCAGCCGCTCATAAACGGAGAAAACAATGAAAAATTAAAACCAGCCCACACCATCAATCTTTCATGATGAAAAAGAGACTGACAGCGTCCTGTGAAGGTCTGCTCCACCCTCAACAAGCAACGCCCACTGACACGCTTATACAACACTTAAGAAACATAGACGATAAACACGGAACCACTCAACAAGAGTGAAAACTCTTTACCAACAGGTTTCCCGTCGTTTTTTCATGCTGACCATGCGTTTTCACGGGTAAGTGGACTCAGCTTATATGACGGTATCTGAAGTCTCTGCATTTTGGCCTGTGTGGGATAATTAACTTTATTTACACAGGGTAAAACACTGCGACATCATGTTTTTCCAGTGGTAAGAACAGTCTGCAAGTGTCGCATTTCTCCCCTTATTCTTGTTAGGGCATAAACATACAGTATAGTTAATTTAATGTTTTGTGCATTCATTTTAAATGTGTCAAAATGGACAAGTATTGGAGTGTGACATGCAATAACGGGCATATTGTCCTTGTTGAGAAATAACAGTCACACGGGCCCTTTCTTAAGTGCTGGAGCTTAATATCTGCTGCTCTATAGTTAAACTCTGAAGTAAAGGTTGCACTTTTTTGACTGAACTACTTTCACGGTGGTGCATTTACTAAAGTACATTAAACCACACCAAAATACACATTTTAGGTACTTTACAGGTACTTGTACTAGTAATTCTTGTTTAGCTGCGTCATACTTCCACTCCACCACATTGTAAAGTGAATTATTTTACCTTTAACTCCATTATATATTTTTGTCAACGGAAGTTTTTCTTTTTTGATGAATATTTTACATATAAAACATATGATGATTTTAATAAAAGTGTAATCAATCATCCAACTATGTAGTAAGTATTTAAATGAGCTGCAACTCCAGCAACATTAAAATGCTCCTAAAATATAATGATTCTTTCTTCCTGAAAGGAGATATTATATATAAATATAAAGAGGGGTTTTTGATGCTTAAGTACATTTTTCTGACAATACATGTGTATTGAGTGATGCAGGATTTTTACCTATAACAAAATATTTATATAGTGTGTTTTTTCTTCCATTTAAGTAAAGGCTCTAAATGCTGCTGTCACTGTTCCTCATTTACTTTACTTGCTATTTTCATGCAAAGCCTATTGTTCGTTTATTAATCTAATGCATTGTCATAATAATTTTAATATCTTTCAGGTCAGTGCGTCTATTGGAAATTGCTCTTTTGGTTCTCCTGGCAGTCTGTCAACAATGTGTCTCAGCTGACAGTGACATTTTGGCTCCACCAGAAGTCTCGCAGCACAATGGCACCATGTATGCAGTGTGCAAAATGAGACCCAGCTCAACAATACCCGAGGGTCTGCCCAAAGTGTACGGTCAGGTGCTGTTTAAACAGGATTATCCTCATGGAAAACTCAAAGTCCTTCTCCGGTTCAATGGCTTCCCCACGGAGGGTAATCCAGAGCCTAGAGCGGTGCACATCCATCAGTACGGAGACCTGAGACAGGGGTGTGACTCCACTGGTGGCCACTACAATCCACGCGGTGTACATCATCCAAACCACCCGGGAGACTTTGGGAACTTTGAGCCCCAGGAAGGAAAAATCATTACGTTGATAGAATCTGATGCAACACTGTTCAAAGAGCTTTCTGTGATCGGAAGAGCGGTGGTGGTCCATGAAAAGAGAGATGACTTAGGGCGTGGTGGAGATGCCGGGAGCCTGCTGCATGGAAATGCAGGCCGCAGGCTTGGCTGCTGCATTATCGGGATTTCCTCTCCTACTCTCTGGAACATGTACAACAAGCAGAATAACAGGCCGCTGAGGAGAAATTAAGAGTAGAGTAATGCTGTATACTTTTAATCAGCTCACAGATGTTGCCTTTGTATTCATTCAGTCATTGTATCTGTTGTATTCTGTGTCTGATACTAAGAAAAATCAATGACTCAATCACATCACCACTTTCCAAACATTCAACAGTAGCTTATTAGATGTAGTGGAAACTTGCCTTAAGAACGTGACCCACCAAATTTGGTTCAGACATCCATGGTTCCCAAAGGATGTATTCTTGATTTTGGTGATTCTTTGCTTTTTCTTCTAAAACCCATTAAGTTAGACTCCTTGCATGAAACCTTACAAAAATAGACATTCTGCATTACATACTGTATCAAACTTTACATTCAGGGCGGTGTGTCACAATATATCAAATCCTGATGAAAACTGCTTCTTGTTTTGGATTTTATACTTAAAATACAGTTTTTCCAAAAACAGTAGTTGAAAATTATTTATTTTGCAGAAATAAATCCACATTTGTACACATTCAACACTTACAGAAAACACATATGTCTCTATGTAATTACTATCTGCTGAGTTACAAAAACACAAGATATCAGTGCTGGTAATCTAGATGTGGCTTCAGTGTGTTACAGACTAATACATTCTGTATATATATAATATATTCTAAACTAAGATCTGTTTGTTCAGTGTCAACTGACAAATCATGTGGTAAATCATCAAATATTTGCTTTGAAAAATGTCTGTTAAGGAATAAAAGCATGGATTAAAATAGAAAATGCAGTTCTCTTTAATCAATTAATTGTATATTGTCATGCAGGATTTTATATAGCTTTCTTAATATTGTGCTTTCATGATTCAAAAAACAAAAACTTGTTTAGAGATGTTTAATTAAAAAAAAAAAAAAAAACTGTTAAAAGTTTCTAGACAGAATCTGTTTGGAAACATTTGTATAATGTTTGCAGAAAGAAACTAGAGATCATCTTGAGATGGGATCTCTCCAGTTGCGACATGTTGAGGTTCCCATCAGTATTCAGTCGTCAGTACTACATTAGCCATTACTCATGGGTTGGACCAAACTCATCCTCCAACTAGACCTTCATTTTGATGTCAACTGCAATGCACATGACTGTATCTTGCACAGTTATAACAGTGTCGCACTGACAAACATCTGTCCACAGATGGAGAGACATATAACCACCTGCCAAATTATTCAAAACCACCTCTGTGGTAATTCCTGCTACAGTAGGTGTCTCCAGGACCCCCACACACACACACACACACACACACACACACACACACACACACACACACACACACACACACACACACAGCTGAGAAGAAAACTGCCTGGCTTAAATATTGTTCACAACAGTGGAACGTCTACTTGTTGATACAGTGTTTTATAAAATATGGTTGGTTTATTTAATGTCAAGGGGGAAACATGGGCAAAATAAAGGGGAATGTTTCAGACCAACATTTCATTTCTAAGTGACACTGCCTCTTTCTGTTGATGGTCAACTGACAGCAGCAATTGCACTTTCTCCCTCTTTTAATTTTTTATATAATTTCCTTGTAAAACAAAATCTGAATCAGTGTCCCACTGGAGAGTTAACAGCAGAAACATAATGCAAATTACATTCTCCTTAAACTTAAAGTCTCTGAGTCAGAACTAAGATTCGCACAACTAAAGTAAATGATCTTTAATGATCGAATGCAGACAAATCTAAATCTTCACACCTGTGTTGTGTTCCAGCCACAGTTTCATAGCCCTCGTTCGCTACTTCACAGATTCTCCACTCCACACCTCTGACACAGAATGTGCAGAAAGATCCTTCTCCCTGTTTCAACTTGACAGTGACGCTAAACACAAAGTGACATCCATAAAGAAATGGTTTGATGAGTTTGGTGTGGAAGAACCTGAATGGCTTTCACAGAGTTCTGACCTCAAACCAACAACTTTTTGGATAAACTACATCACAAACTGTTAATGCCCAGCCACACCAGTTCTCTGGCTCAATGGGAGCAAATCTCTTTAGCCATTTTCCTGTGGAAATCCTTCCCTGAACAGTTCAGGCTGTTAGAGCAGCACATTAATGGCCATAACTTTGGAATAAGATGTTCAACAATCACATTTGGTTGTATTGTTTGAGTGTCCACATACTGTTGGCCATGTGGTATGATTAATGAGGTTAAAAGGTGGGACTATAATCAGTTTAAGGATTTTTTTTTCTTCTAGACAACCATGAAATTTCATGCCGAGGCCACTGAAACACAATAACAAATCATCTGTTGATCCTAGCAGCTCAGTCTTGACACACATTATTCATTTCATTATTCATAAAAATAAATAAAGTATCATTATGTAATAAATCCATTATTTGTAATTATTCTTAAATTTTCTCCTGATGCAGCTCCTGGAAGACGTCAGATTTCCTGACAAACACAAACATCTGTCTCCTCTGAAAGCTCTGTCTCCTGGTTGGGCCGGGCGTCGTCGTCCTCCTGCTGCTCCTCAGCAGCCACATTAGAGACAGTGTCGGGCGTAGCAGCACCACTGTTTTCCTCTGTGATAATACACTCAGTTTCGACAGTTTCAACCACTTCAGTGTATTCATCTGCCTCATCCCCTCTTCCTCCTCCAGGGTCTGAGCTGTCTAAAGTTAGCGGTAAGTGGTGGGGGTCTGAAGGACGGGGTGTGTTCACATCTGTCACCGTGGGAAGGGAATCACTCAGACACTCCTCTTCTAGTGTTAAAGCAGTTAAATCCACTGTGGTCTCTATGTGGTTGTTTGGTATTTCTGTGTGAGGCCCTTCATGGTGTGAAGGGTTCTGCTGGGGCTTCTCCACGCTGGATGGTGGTGGAGTCTCTTCCTGAAAAGCTGATGCAACTTGTGAGTCACCGTCTTGGTTTTGAACCTCGGGGGAGCTCTGCTGCTCAGCAGGTATATCTGCAGGCCCCTTGTCAGCTGTAAGAATAGATAGAAGAGTAACATTCAAGAAATACTGATTGAATACAGATAGCTGCAGACTCATAGAGGTGTAGTTGCACTGAATATTCACCTTCCTGTACAGGAGACTCTGGTGACTCAGCCTGCTGAGTGCTCAGGATGATAGTGTCTTTTCCTCCTGTCGTGACAAAATATTACTCAAAGTAAGCTCCAATAAATATGATTAAAATAGTCATCTGTATACCACTACTTAAAACTGCTGGATTGGATATAGATGAGTAAATGTAATGTAGGCAGATGAGAAGTTATGGAAGAAGGTGAAGTTCAGAGGTTAAAAAAGTAGTTAATAGATAGGGGGACATACTACCATAAATTCCCAGAGACACATTATAAGTCAGGCCTCCAGGTAGCAAGAAGCAGAAGGACAAAGAAGACGATAAGAAAGGTGAATTAGAGTGCAGTATATATATATTTATATATTTGTTTAAATATATCAAGCGATTTATATCCACCTGGCAGGCTCCATAATCCAGATATCTCTAGTGTTTTTAGTTTCTTCTCCAGCTCTGCTACTCGATTTCCAAGAATCCTAAAGACAAAAGACAGAAAGACTTAAAGACAGACATGCATGAGTTCTGCCCAACATCCACAAATTACGACCTTAAAGAAACGTTTAGGAAGAAAGTGTCAAGAATAAATGTGAGTACTTGTTGATCTGTCGTTGGTGCTGAATCACCATGTTCTTCTCGTGGATGGTTTCCAGCAGAGCTGTGGCCAGAGACTTGAGGTCTGAGATGGACTGAGGAGTCACCGGCAAACTGCAGCCGTTTTCCTCAGAGAGCAACAATTCCTTCACTGTGCGCGCAAACACACAAACACACAAACACACAAACACCATCATCAGTCACAGTTTAGGTACAAACTACTACCTTCAATTTAAGAGTTTAGAGAAACAGATTCCTTTTCTTCAGCACACGTTTAAATGTTTACATGGTGCAGTATTTTGTCACATTGTGCATAGTGAAGCGTGAGGGTTTTGAAAATATGATCCTTCTGACCTTGTTTGGCAGAGAGCACCCCTGTGAGAGCACTGCTGTTGGCTTTGCCACAGATTTTAGAGTTTTTCCTACACTCCAGGGCGCTCTGTTTGCAGAGGGAGGCATTAGTGAGCATCAGGTTTGTTTCCGAGGAAGAAATTAAAATTCATAAAACAAATCCACAGTTTTAATTTTGTAAAATAAAAAAAAGTTACATGGCTTCTTCTTTTATGGAATTGAGAAACTATTATAAAACATAATTTTACATTTTAAAAATGTAGCCACCTTGTACTTCACCAGATTTGTTTTGAGCAAGTTGACCTCCTCCTGAAGTTGACTGAAGCGCTCGTGCAAATACCTGGAAGAAATATTTTTTATCAAAATCCCAGATTCCGAAAAAAAAAAGTCAATAAAATCCTAAAATACACATTATTTCATTGAACTAGTCAAGTAGTGGGACTTACTCAGACTGTTCCTGCAGCTGTGGACGCTGCCGCAGAGACTCTCATATAACCGGGGTGACGGTAAAGTATTTTTTTTTTAAAAAAGAGTAACGAACCTGTTCTCCATGCAGAGTGCATCTATGTCTAGGATTCGAATCTCATCGTTGCCCACGATGTGGTTCATTTCCACGTTGAGACGATGAGCCTTCTCCTGAAACACGTCTCGCTCTGCTCGGACATCCTGAAGCTCGTCTGTGAGCGACTTCACGCTGTGCTCCAGCACCTCGTTCTACAGCAACACAAAACACACTGTGTGAGTACAGACACTGTGATGTCATCTGCAGATAGCACTGTTTATCTTCAAAGGTTTAATATCTAATTTTCTCATATCTGTGTGTATTTTTCACTATTTGATGAAAACAACAGTTCCACATACACGATATGTAGCCCGTTTCATTCTTGCCTCAAATATTTGTCACCTATTATCATATCTTGTCTAATCATGGGAACAATGGGTACAACTTCAATTATTTATGACAGATTTATGGCAATAAATCTGTCATAAATGAACAAAGTTGTGCCTGTTTGCAAAGTGCCTGCATAAGGGGACTACTCGGTCTCCAGCTTTTTTTCATGAAAAATGTGTTGAAAATCTGCTTAAAGTAACTGAAAGTCTTGCTGAAACTTAAATAATGAAAAACATGGTAAATGTGACTCATTCTTTACACAATAATAAGCAAATGTATCTCTCTGTCAAGCAAAAGGACCAAAGATTTGATACAGCTGAATTTATAAAAAAGTCAGCTCTCTCAGTGGGAGGTTTACACTCATGACGCTCCGCATCATTCAAGGCAAGAATAAAACCGAACTCTTGGTGTCACAAACATTAAAACCATCTTGAAGTTCAACAATTGTACATTTGTTTGCAATATCACACAGGATGTTCTTTAATGTCACACTGTCGTCCACTGACTGCGAATCATTAACCCAGTAACACCTGAATACGCTGAACTATTGCAACTGAAAAGAAAGGACAGATATTAAAGAGCGGTCCTCGGGGCCTCAGCCGTCACCTGTTCTCTGGCTCTTTCTAACTGTTTGACCAGATCTTCTCGCTCATGTGCGGGAAAGTGTCGAGCGCCGACCTCCTCGTCTCCCAGCCTCTGTTTGGTGATGGTCATTCGTAGGAGCTGCAGGAACAGAAAGACCCAGCAGGAGTCTGTTAAATTGTCCGTTGTTTTCCTGCATTGAGCACACAGCATGATACTGCTGTCCTGATCAAATACTGGATATGCTGGAGATATATTCAAGAATAAAAATGCATCTAAGGTAGATTATAAACTAATACTTGGAGACTTCTGATGGTTACAAATTACAACCTGCTACCTTGTTATCACCCTGAGCTTCCACCAGCCGTTGTTTCAGCTCCTTCACCTCCTCAGAAAGTTGATTACTTTTTTCTCTGGAGTCTCTCAATAGCTGGGCTAAATTCACCTGGAGGAGACATGAGGTCACACGAGGGAGACAACCCAGGTTTAAGTCAGCTGTCAGAGGAAAAATATACAAGGAGTGCATATCTGTGCAGTACAAAGGTTCAATGAAAACATTTTCCCCATCCTTTTTTTTTTTTTTTTAATCTTAAATCTACAACAGAAGAGCAGAGTTGGTATGGACACTGGCAGGAACTGCTCTCCACCCACAGGCAATGATGAATTAAAAACTGTCGGTTTGTATTGCTGAACTGTGCACAAAGCAAAGGTGCTCCATCCAGAAACATCTGGACTCACCATGGTTCAAAACTGTCATCATCCCCTCATCTACTGGGTAAGTTTTATGTATAAAAAAATAAAAACCAGCCACCTAAATAAACACAAGCGGTGTGTGTGCACATTACTGACCCTACTGAATTTCTGCAGTATTTGTGTGCAGTAGCAGTTTGCAGCAGTTTGTTAGACAGTAATGAACGAAGATTAGTAGGTTAAAATCACTTACTTGATTTCTCTTCTCCGGAGGCAGAGAGAGATCTCCATCCTATTAGTAATAAAGACAAAGGAAACTGTCACTAAATATAACATCTCCAACATTTAATAGAGGGCAAGGCCACTTTTTATTCTCCATTTTGCTGCCTATTATGAAGCTTATGATGTGACCGTCCTGGTGCAGCCCACAGAGATGTCTTACAATGAGTTCTCTGTACTTCTTCTTGAGGCCTTGGTGCCGCTCGCGGAGCTGGTTGGCCATCAGCTTGTACTGATCCCTCTCCTGCTGGCAGGTGTCCAGCTCCTTAGACAGAATCAGAAGAGCTTCCTTCTTGCTCTCCAGCTTCCGCTTGCAAATTAGAAACTGCATGAAGGAACAAATGTTTTGTAATAAAAGGAACAAAAGACCGAGGTATTGTTAAGTGAACAGTGAAATATTAATTCAAGAATGTAATGAAGCAATGCAGACAATATGAAAAACTTCTTCTGATGATGGTGATGTTTATCATGACATCTGTTAAAGTAGGAATATCTCTTGTTTAGGGCTGCAACTAATGATTATTAATTAATCTGACAATTATGCGACCCGGATCCGGATAAGCGGGAGACGACGAGACGAGAGACGAGACAATTATGCTTTTGATTAATCATTTAACTTATTGTGTCAGAAAATTGTGAAAAATGCCCAACACAATTTCCCAGAACCCAAAGTGTTGTCTTCCAAAAACTACAGATATTCAACTTAACTTTAACTTCACAACTTTAACTCTCAAGTCTTGGAAGCTGAGGGAAGAGAATGTTTTGACATCTGTGCTCTGTAAATTAAATGATTAATCATTATCAGGGCCGCTGTCAATCAATTTTCTGTCGATCAACTAATCGATCAGTGTATGTATATAGACATGGGGGAGATCATTAACTAATCACACAATAAGTACCCCTTTAAAAGAAAAACTCCTGCATTTAAAGTACATAAGTATTATCAGCAAAATGGAGTTAAAGCAGTTTAAAGTATCAGAAGCAAAACTATTCAATATGTCAACAAGTCCTCCAACCTTGTTAAACCATTATACTAGTAAATCAGCAGTAGTGATGTATTGATATCTAAACAGATTTTGTGGGTTGAAGTGGGACTAAATTTAACTATTTCATATACTGTTGTTCAACCTGTAACAAAGCATCAGGTTTTATAAACTGATCATGTGTAAAATGTTAATCTGCAAAGTGACAAGTATCTCCAGCTTTCAGACAGGACTAACTAACAGTTATTTTACTCATCCTATCCATCCGACCATTATTTTCTCAAATAATCGATTTAGTTGTTATGTCTACAAAAACAATTGAAGGTGCCTGTCACAAATTCACAAACCACATGGTGACGCCTACAAATGTCCAAGAGCCACAAATGCTACCTAATTGATTAATCGACAAATGGGCGAAACTCAAATGCCAGATAAATTTTCTCTCTTAAATGTAGTGGAGTAGACACGTAGAGTAAGCTAGCATTAAAAGTAAATACTCAAGTAATGTACAAGTAGTTCAAAATTGTACTTAGCTACAGGATTTGAGTAAATACACTTCGTTACTTTCCACAACAGTCTAAATGTATTGATGATTGCGGATTATCTATGAAAAGTCAATACACCTGCAGTGTGGTGCATGTTGTTGTACATACCATTAACTCAGTAAGACACGGGGCTCTGCAGGTACAAGGAGAAAAGGTTTTTTTTTTTTGTTTTTGAATCTACTTCCTCGTTTTCCACAGAGTGAGCTGAGAATTAATCCTGTTTGCTCAGTTTAATCTGGACCATATATTTTAACTGTCTGTGCGTCAAACAAGAGACATGGACACATGGAATTTAAAGGGTTTAAAACGACGCACGTTCACTATCAGTATAATGGTTCAGAGTATAAGAGATTTCTCCCAACATTAGCGGAGGTTAGTGAGTAACATGCTCACGCTTTTTTACTCTGTCCCCTCTCTACGTCTTTCCAGTCTCACCTCACTGACCAGCCCCTGCCAGTCACTCTCGCTCCTCCGGGAAGGATCCATGTTCCTCCGTGTTACAGAAAAACAAACGCAACAACAGGCCAGTAGTAACACAAGGTGAGTTTTAGATCGTACGTGTCACCATGTTAGTTGTGTTGACTTCAGAGACATTTTGCATCAAAACGGATTAACTGATCGAGGAACGCGACCTGCATCACTTCCGTCTGTCTCGACGTCAGAGAGGCGTCACGACGCATTTGGAGACCCCGAGTAAAACCAGGAACAATATTCGCACTTAATTCCAAAAAGACTCGTGGTCCTGTTTCATACGTAATATCTTACTGGGATAATCTCATATCTCGTGACTGGAAGATTAATCGCTAAAATGATAGATGATAAAACAATAATAGTAAAAGTAGATTGATATATATTGATATAACGATTTGCATAATTTATTCTGATTTTGTCCCCATCCTCACAGATTTTGGCAAGATGTCAGTTTATTTATTACACTACTGGGAATTTTCACTTTCCTTTGAGCATATATAACTCAAATCTTGATGTAAAGCCAATGAGGTTATTTATTTAATAGTTTATGTGATATTCTCATCCACTTTGATACTGTCATGTTATTGTGATGTATATGTATCACCCTCTGGCTAATACCTGTATGTCTATGAGATCTTTCCCAAGTATGTGGTGAACACACAGACACCCATATCCATCTATTTTTCTCTAAAATAAACCATGTGTTTTAGTCATTTGTCCTTTGTTGCAGTTGAAAGAAAATGCTGTCTCAGACATGACTATCAATTTCAAACATGAGACGGTCTGTGTTATTGCCACGTTTCACTGCCTGCCAAGAATGGAGGACTGAGTAAAAAACAAATGATTACACCACATGTTAAATGTTCTTTAATGCATTTCCACAAACTCATTCTTACATAGGACGGAAGGCTGTAGCTGTAGCGCTGTGTAAAAGACCTGTTCTTCCTCATTGCCAAAGGGTAGCAAAGTGGAAAATAAACACATCATTATTAGGTAGGACATAGGGGATGAAGGCATTACTGTCTTTTTCAAGAAATCTGAAATCCCAACAAAAACAGATTTCTTCCTCAAATCTTGTTAGCATTTGATGAATTCAGCAGTTTGACAGTTGTGAAAGACCATGGCTCAAGTTGCACATCATGCCTTTGCTATGTGAAATGTTCCAAGCCCAACAGACTGTAATTAAATCTGTACAGTGCATGAAAAATATCAAAAGATCAGTAAAGAAAAGAGCACACCTTTATGGCTTAAGACCATGTAAATGTCATTTCAAGTTATATAACAGCTCACAACTATCCTTGTGATTGTAGCAACACTTAGTATCATACATTTTGCATAGGAATTAGGAGTAAATTATATTTAGTTTCACCACTAATCAGGCACTCTGTTAATACAGTAGCTTGTTATAAATGTTGTGCACTTAAAGCTCATTTTATTTACATTCTGCTGTAATTTTGGTAAATAAGAAAACTTCTGCATCATGCACATTTAAATCATCACTCATAAGAGTTACCGGGATTAGATGGCTTCAAAATCTCCACTGGCTGCTCAGTTGTTTCAAACAAATCACTTCACTTACAGAGTTTAGAGCATTTTAGGGTAACCGTTTAGCTTGCAGTGGTAAACAACTTTCACATCAATGGCCACTTCTTTACTACCTGTGTGGGGTGACCAGGTTATGCTCCCAGGTCGTCATAGTTAGAGTGGACACCCATTAGCTCAGCAGAACTGAAATAAATAAAAGCCAGCACCTCTTAAGATATAGTATGTAATTAAAATCATCTTCATGCTGTTAACATATCAAATGTTGCCATTGTTTTATATTTCTGTCAGCCTTCAGTTTTAAGTTAATTACTTGAGGTTTGTTATTAATTGTACCACCATAATTGCTCGAAATGCATATGAGAAACTTTCCAAAAAATGTTTGTCTCAAACCAAGAAAGTTTTATCTAGTTGCATAAGGAAGATATACAGCGTTTGAGACTCCTTTGTAGCATACGCGCAATGTTGATCTGAGTGACCAACTCATACTGTGATTAGGAATGATTCTGCTATAGGCACTATAAGCTCAAATCTACAATAATATGCTCAAAAACCATTGATTTGCCCTTTAAGCTGGAAGAGAAGATGAAATTCCTCCGGTCAGTGGTCACGACTGTGAATGACCGAGGTGACTGCACATAAATATCCTTGAACTTGTGGAAGGTTTTAGTCTCCACATCCCAGAGGTAGATCTGTGTGAAAGAGTAATCGCTGCCAAGAGCAAGATAGTGTCTGTCTGTGAAGGTGAAAGGTTGGAGGATCATCGCTCCTCGAGAGGGCAGAGCCTGCACCTCAGTGAACTGCTTATTGGTCCATTTGAGGACTTTGGAGTCACCGATGTAGCATGTCAAGGCCAGATACAACTCATCTTCCTCCCGAAAAGCTTTGACTGCCACCACGTCGTCGACATTTGGGATTTCACTGTGAAGTATGAACTTCAGGGTGCTTTTGTTCCACAGGAAGATGACAGGTGACTGAGACCGACTGGCTAAGATGAGGTAGCACTTCCCATCCACTTCGACAAACTCAGCATCTGTGTCACGAAACCACTCATGGAGAAACTGGTAGGAGTAAAAACCTGTTTCGTTGCGGTCAGGTTGGTTGGTCCACTTGTACAGCGTTGACAGTCCTGCCTTGGAGCTGTCCACAATCACAAAATACCAATCGCTATCTATTTGGAAGACCTCAATGTCATTTGGCTTTGAGATGTTGAAGACCTCAATAGTTTGAAACTTGGTGAACTTGTTCTGTTGATCATCAAACTTGTAAATGTGGGAGCCGCCAAAGAGCTGGGTGACAATTATCAAGACATGGTTGTCAATCAGGACCGACTTGCATCCAACAACAGACTTCCCTGTAGGGGAAAAAATTTGTCAGTGGTAATACAACACAGAAAATGACATTAGAGTGGATTATTAACTCACATTAAATCAATAATCTCATTTATTTTTATATAAAAGAAAGGCTAATTACAAATTTACCGTTAAGGATAATGCTGGCAATCAAAGAACCCAACAAAAGACCAAAGTCAACAATGTGTAAATCTGTTGTTATAGGGGATTAAGTTGTATCATGGCAGGAAAACTTGTCTGTAGCACCAATTCATTGTTGGTTTGGGCCTTTGATGGGATTTATGGACAATGGAAGAATACAGAATATCACCTGCTTTATCTGTTGAAAAAAAGATTTAGGGTGGGTTTGTCAAACCTGTGATATTATCAAATTTTCTGAAGTTCATTTCAATGTGATCCCACTCCATGACCACACAGCTGTTGGAGTTCGGGGCAGCCATCGCCACGTAGATGTCCTCTTTAAAGGAGAATATGTCTGCTGACATGGACTGAATAGGAATGGACTGATGACGCACAAAGTCTGTGAGATGCAGACAAAAACAACCACTGTTAGTCTGCTGACAAAGTGAAATAGTGGACAGTCAGGACCTCACTGCTTCAGTTACATTTTTCATGCTGGGCTGGGTAAACCTTTCAATCTCAATTTCTATCAACATGTCATTTTTAAAGTTCACATTTGGAGAGAACAAAACTTGTAGATAATAAACTAATAAATTTATAAATAAATGTTTAATAAAAATATAGTAATATTAAGCATGAACTGGCATTCTGTTGTTTCTTTACTTATAATCTGATGAGGCAATATAACTGAGAAATAGGAAATTATGTAATAGCTACACCACAATATTTTGGTAAACATTTTCAAATAGTTGAGACTAAAAAAAAGGTATTATAATTTGTTCCATATTTGCCCTTTATGTATTTTTGATTATATATTTATGTGTGTGTATGTGTGAGTATTTGTGTATATATATGTATGTGTATGTAAAAATGTCAGCAGGCCTGGAGCCTGTTTGTTTTAGTCCAGAATGGTGCATGGTGGGTTCCTGTTTAATTATTCAACAGTTAATTGATTTCTTCTGTCTTTCTTTTACGACATGTTTAGCCGTGCCCGAGATTATTCCTAAATGCCTTTGATGGTGCACTCGTCATTTTACCCGTGGAGATGCACTCGCCCGGTGGAATAGGAAGGTCACTGAGCCGCTTGCCCTTCATGTCACTGGGCCCTGCGCAGAAGACATCTGATACCGTAGCGTTCGTGTTTTTCAGCCATGTCATCAGCCACTTGTTTTCACAACTGCACTGGAAAGAGTTGCCTCGTAGGTCCCTGACACAGAGAGGCAGAGAGAGAGAGTCATTAACATTTACAAAATCAGTTTGGACACATTTACTGGAAGAAACGCTAAAATATGCAAAATGTCTTTTATTGATAAGAGCAGAAGATTGAGAAAGATTGACAAAGGCTCAAGACAGTTCGGTGAGTGATTTAAGGTGTGACCCAACAAAGTGAAGCTCAAATTTATACATATTACATGACAGCCAAAATTAATTATGATGATCCAGATGATAGTGCTGCACAAAAAAACCTTCCATCTACAAAATATGAACTGTACTGAGTGACTGTTTGACATGTCTGTGAAAAATTTTACCTACGGTTTATGTGATAAACACTTTTGGCAGAACACACAGAACCAAGCAACAGTATTGAGGTGGACAGAAGAAACAAACTTAATACTTTTGCTGTCCATTTCATTCTTGTGGGATTTAATGCAGCCAATCACAAAGCACAGCATGAGTCAGCTTCACTTTACAGCACAGTATGGAAAAAGAACACACACACACACACACACACACTGCTGACACCACAACTGCTTACTCACAGTTCTAACAACGAATCCAAGTCAAAAAAGAGATCTCTTGGCAGAAACCTCATCTGGTTATTGGCCAGGGAGCTAAACCAAAGGCACAGCACAAAAAAAACACACACTTCTGTCATTTCTATGTTGTAACATTAGTTCACCGCTGAAATAGTTAGATGCCAGTACTGCAGGTGCTGCCCACTGTGAGCTTTAAGTGTATATCTCTTTTCTGATTGGTGGAGAGAATGATAACAGACTTACAGGTGAGTCAAATCTCGTAGACCACGAAAGGCATTTTTGGTGAGAGTGTCGATCTTGTTTCCTTCAATGAACCTGTTCAATGAATAATAAAACTGTAGTTTATCACCATGGACCAGCAGAAGAAGTAAATGATCACGTTGTGTAATGTCATAAATGTTTATTCGTCTGTAGATACTGGGAAGACAAACGTCTTTGTGTATGTGTCTTGTTATTTTTCTTATTGGTGGGGGTGCTGGGGCAGTTTGGACAGTTTTGGTCATGAGCAGATTGGTATTGATGATGCTTTGAGTAATTAAAGTGATGGTCTGCAGTTGTATTTGCAGCATGATGTAACAAATTTCTTTAACATAATTATTAATCATGTGGTATATTCAAGTTTGCTGTTATGTATATGAGAGTGACTGTAGGCTCTGCATGCAAAACTGCAAAAAATATATATGGCAAATACAAAATACATGATGTCATTTGGTCAGTTTCAGTAAGAAAGCAGTATGTCTGCTGAATAATACTCACAAATATTCTAGATGTGGAAGACCAGAGAAAGCATCATCTTTGATTGTGGTCAAAGAATTTGCATTTAGAAGTCTGTAAAGAAAAAACAAATAAAAAAATGTAAAAACTACATCTTACTATGACAGACAGAAGAAATAAAAAGTTTGTATAATTGACAATCCATCTACTGTCTTTTGTTCATGTATGTTTAGTTGTCTACAACACCAGCTAAGCTCTTAAATGTTAATCACTATTCACCAGTTAATCAATGCACTTACAACAGCTGAAGAGAAGGCATTAGTGAAAACATCCCCTCTGTAATTTCAGCAATAGATCCATTTACCATACTCCTGTTGGAAGAAGCACATACAAAATCATCAGTCAAACTCAGGGTTGGGTCATCACAACACTCTGTACCAGACACACCAAGTGCCAACTCTGCAGGGAGGCACAGGGCAGCAAGTAAATGGACTCCCTGAATGCAGCACTGATTGTCTTTTGCCACATTGAAGAAACAATCCTACTTTGTCTGAAGAAATAGGATTTGTTACTCACAGTGAGTTGATCTCATTCGGTATGGTCCGTGGGACTTGTGAAGCACCGACGCAGATGATCGTCTCCTTGGAGCAGGAGCATCCTGAAGGACATTTAAAATTCCTTTTGGATTCAACTGCTCCAGAAATATAAAGAAGCGCAAACCCGGCGAGTAGCCACTGTTGAGTAGATGTCATTCTGCTTCTTCAACATTAATAAACAGTAAAAAAATAAATAAATGAGAGCTAGGTCAGTGCTAGCAGCAGCTTATGTTATCCGCCTGGGCGACATCAAAATGCAGCACTATAGTGGAAAAGCCCTGACACAGGCTGATACGGCTACAGCGGCGCCCTGGAAGACTGCTGCGGCTTCGCGCCGTGCTAGAAAAAAAACAAAAACGCCGTCTCGTCACTAAAAGCAATGGTAGCTATTGTAGGGAGGGCACTAAAATGAACCTGCGTATGTATTTAATCATTATTTAAATTAATATTATAACAAGTCATTTTTAAACTGGATATATCAGTGAACCACAACGATACTAAAATACAAATATGGCATGAATAAAGTAATTAGTCCAGCACCATGGAGAATGGTAAGAGTTGTTAAGTGCAAGTTGGCCATGTACAACTTAGCTCATATCCTGCATGATACAGTAATGTGACTTCATCAGTAGAAAGACCCAAAGAAGAGAAATCCAGATCACATCGTAACTCCAAAGCTGAACAGCTGGTCTTTTTTCTAAAGATGTCAATAATGATGAATGAAAACACACTGTGTACATCAGGCCCAAAAAGTCAAATAGGCAGAGAATCTAGTTGGAGTGGTCATTCTGCTATCCAATAAATAGACGTATTTATAATGGTACATTAAGGTACCATTACTGTAACATGAGCACAACACCACTAAACAGACTTAATGGTAATAGTACAGTAACAACGATTATTACAGAATATGGTATGGTAATATAATAATATATTTTATATAAAATATTTGATTTAAACTTTGGTGCCATCCAATGTATCAAGGATCATGTTGAACTTTTAACTCTTACAAAGGCAATAACATTTTCTAATGAGGCCTCAGTTACTTGTCCATAACTGATGTATTCATTATCTAGAAAATAGAAAAGTATTTTCCTCTGTCTATTTGAAAAAAGCACTAGAGTGGACCAAAGCACAGAGTCGTGTAGTGGTCTGTGTGCTGTTGTTACATGAGTGTACCACCAGAGGGAAGCTGCTGATCACCAACCCCGAGTCTTCCTCTGAACAAGTTACAGTTGTGGTGACAAAGGGAAAAGTATGATGTGTGTTTTAAGTTTTTCTGTCCTAATTTTCATATCTTAAAGCTGCTGTCTGAGTTTTTATGTGATTATAACTGCTGTTTAAATTATCTTGGCAACTTTCGGTTTTGTTTATAGAATTTTATCCCATCTCATTCTTGTGTCTCCCCAGGCTGGAGTTAAAGTTATACATTTCCTACACACAAATCTTACACAAAGGAGCTTTAAAATGTGTAATTTGGGAAAAGTAGATATGGAAAAATTAGATCACCCTACAGTGTGCTAATGTTCCTTTTGTTCATTTGTCTTTTACTTTTCAACAATTACACATAAATTACACAACTGATTTCTAATTAAACACAATAAACTATACAGAATGTATAATAAAAGCATGACATCAATGAGAAAAATATTACAAACAAGTGTGTTTCTTCAGAGGTGTGCACATTAATAAAACATACAAAATGGACACTTTTTCTTATACTTGTCATAATTTATTTCAATTTTCACTTTTTAAATTACAATAGAAACAACTGTAAAAACATGATGAACTGGGAGTCATGAAACAAGTAATTACACACTCAATGTAGTAAATTCATGAAATTAAAGTATTAAAAAAATGATAAAATAATAATTAAATAGGATAAAGAATATCACAAAGACATTGAAGAACTTCTGTGCCACAATAAAAGTGCGATTTTTGTTTACATTTTTATTTAGAATAAAATGGTTGAGGATATACATTACATTATTTACATATATTTGGCACTTTTGGGCAAAATTACTTTAAGTTACATTTTCCCCACTCATGCACAGGGGCAGTTTGGGGTTTAATGTCTGTTTAGTGGTTTGTTATTTGTGCTGGTCACATAGAGTCTGATCTGCTTGCTAGTTCATAACTTTTACAGTTACAAACTGTTTCACTTGATTCTTTGTGTGTGACAAAGGTCAGCAAATCACAGTTTATGGTCATATGTCTATGAAATTAACTTCTCCAATACATTTACTCTATATTAAATGGAACGTAGTATCATTATTCATAGAAAGAAGCAGTCACACAACAATAGGGTTGTTAGTTATGGCAGCAGGCCCTAACAAGGTGCTGACCTTTGCTGGAGGACCAGTAGTCTATGAGCATGAGTGAAACCAAATACCCATTGCCAGAAGGGAGCAACCGTACATGTCTGCCATTGCTGGCATAATTCATGACAGCTCTGCATCTAGCATTGCTGTTTTTAGGCTAGAGTATCCCTGAAACACTCAGGACACGTGCAAGCTGAAACCAGATGACGCTACAGCAAACACCATTTCTTTCTAGACAACCATAAAGATGTAATTAAGGCTCTGGAAACACCTTTTCACTTATTTCACTATGAAATGCAAATATATCTGCAAGATCCGTTTGCCTTTAACAAACATGAACAGATGTCTGTCACTTGTGACCGTTGACACAGTGAATGACATTTTATTACATTTTGCTCATGTCTTGGATGTCTGTACAACTTTATTAACGCAATAAAATTTCCTTTTTTATTTTGCCTAGTCACAAATCAAAATGAAGCATCTAACAGTGGTGAGAGGGAACTTCAAAACAGCTTGTACAAAAATAATCACTGTTAAACAGCTGAAACACTGAAAGTGTATTTGTCACTAAACATACCTCCTCCTGTGGACACCCAGGAGCAGAGACTGCTGTATAAACAGATAATGAATGACAATATAGTAAAACACTTTTGTAATAATATAAAATATGTCCTTATTGGAGAAGTTCTAACTGTTCAAAATACTGTAGACTACATATATGAACATTTTAAATGTGTTAATTTATATCTGCTTATAACTACATTATATTGTCTTATAAACCATTTATTAAATGTTTATATTCTGTTCTTAAATGCTGAATAGAGGGACTTAAAGTGAAGTGTTACTGATTGCTTTTGTATCAAACAAAGCAAGGCTCCCACACACACACACACACACAGAAATATCAAGATAAATGAATTTCAATAACTGCCATCTGTGGTCTATTTTCCTTGTAGATTTACACTTGTAAAACAGACTACGCAGAGCTGAACATAACACTACTGTAACTGAAACGATGACATGTAAAATACACACTTTGTATTTTACACACCAAGAAGTTAAATAAGCAGTGATTCTGCAGAATAACGTCAGTTTAAGGAGTTGGCGTGTGGTTATTGTGCAAGCCATCAAACAGATTCAATTGGTAACAGGTTACATTAAGGTATACTACAACTGTAAACTATAATCAGACCTAATGGTAATGACACAGTAATAATAACCATATTAACACTCCAGGTATTTTATGAAAATGTGTAGGATTCAGTTTTTATTTAAACTTTGGTGCCATCTGATGTATCAAGGCTGATGTTGACCTTTTAACTCTCATAAAGTAAATTGAGACCATTTTCTAATGAGGCATCCTCTATAAAGAGTTTGGTAGCAGCTAATGACTTTATTGATAGTTACCTATTGATGCTATTAATACAGCAACATTTGGGTTGCAATGTTGTAAGAAAGGCTTTTTGATGATGTTAATATATTTGGTTATAATGAATAATAATAATAATAATAATAATAATTATAATAATAATTATAATAATAATAATAATAATAATGATAATAAATGTTTGTGATGTTTTAATAAACAAAGGTGTTTTTTTACTTTCCAATAAGACATCAGTTCTGTGGTTGTTAATGGTTACAATTCATTAAGATTTTTTTTTTTTTTTACGATAATCTTCCAAGTCGGCATTTGTAAATATTAGAAAGTTTTTATTAAATGAATTTTGTTCCAGATGATCTGCAATGAATGATCAACTGATAATGGCTTATCAATGATCTATCAAGTATTAATTAAAAATTAATGAAGCAGTTTATTACATCTTATAAGCCTTTTATAATGGGAGTCTTATTAGAAAGTGTTACTAGTAAATTAACTATAATCTTTAGAATATATATAATCTAATCTATATAATCTGTATAAAACAAGACTCTCTATTCAAACACCCTCCACTGTGTTTATTCCAGCTTTCAAAACTGCTACATGTTATCTTTGATTTAGAAACTGTCACTTGTGTGTTCATGTTAGTGAGTCAGTTTAAAAGGTCAGATATCGATGCAAATTTCTGAGGTTTGACTGGGCTATAACTGACTTGACAAAACAATATGGCGGCTTTTCCTGTATCGTAAAAATACACTTCTTAGGCTTCATTTTGACATAAATACCTCAATAAATGTGTCGCTTCATCACATCTGTGATATTTATAAATTCACCAGTAAAAGTGATTAAATACTCACAGTGATCAGTTATCCTTCTTAACAGAATTGTCATTATCGGTGGTTTAGGGTGACGCTCTAATCCCTTACATCTACTGAACTAGCTCACATACGACACTTTCAAATCCAAAGACAACCTTTTACCCTTTGAACCATGAAACCCTTGAGGGCTGGGAGGTGGGGGGTGGAGGTAACCTGGAGAAGTGCAGTGTCTGGCTGCTGGTGACTGCCTCACAGCAGGTGTTCAAGCTCTCAAACTTCTCCAGTTCCCAGTCAGAAGCTGCAGAAGGCGCAGAGGTCAGTGTCACAAACTCACTGTCACTGCTAGAAGGCACGACCTCACAAAAAACAAACATATCCTGATATTGTACAAATAATGAATCAGTCTGTGCTCAGTATTATCGATGCAATTTATGTTTCAAGGCAAAATCTTGTATTTCAAATAAAATTAAAATTTTCTTTAATATAATAATGCAGTAAAATAGAATTAACCCTGTAATACAGTTTCATTTTTAGTATATTACTATTAATTGTAACCATGGAAGCTCTACTTTTACTTCAGCAAACCGCTGGTAATGACTGGAAAACCTCAACTGTGAGATCCTGTTTTGGACATTCAACTAATTTTGCATTAAATCAACAACAGGCTATCTTATTAATAAACAATAATAATAATAATAATAATATGTATTTAAATGAATTTCGAGTATGGAGTCTGGGATGTGCCACATGAGTCTGAATGAATCTTAACTTTTAAAATAAAATAATTAACAGTGATGGAAGAAGCAGATATACTGTTACATTCAAATATTTTAAGTACAAAAGCATTAGCATCAAAATACACTTAAAGTATCAAAATTAAGTAGGTTCTTATTATGCAGAATTGCCCCTTTCAGAATAGAGTATTTAATTGGATAATAATTATTGATGCTCTAATTTACATCACTTTAAAGTTGAAACTGTTCATTTTATTGACTTTATATATACTCCTGGCTTGTGAATATCCCCTGGGCATTAATAAAGCAGTATATATATGCAATATATCAAACGTGATGAAGGAATAAATATAATTAATAAATGTAAGTAAGAAAAAGTAAAAACCTACATCTTTCCCAGGAGCATACACAGGCCCTGGGTTAATCAAACACTTTAATGTCAGCTCTGTGAATGTCCGACCACGCAGCAACTCTTAGTGTAAAATCAAAACTTGTTAACACTGGGAGTAGGTACACATTGTGTATTGATTCTCAGCAGTGACTTCTCTGTATCAACATCTGATGTTTGAGGGTGAGCGCGAGGGTTGAAAAGGTCTTCACTTAGACTGTCGGTGGCTTTGATTAATGGTGCCCATGATTTAACACCTGCTGTTTTTTAATGTAGCCACTGTAAGAAACTGATCTCAACGTGCTTGTGTGAGTGGTGTCCCCATTTTAAATAGCTACCTAAATTTATCAGCTTTGTGGAGGTCACTTCAACCTGTGTACGTTCATGGTTTGGCAGAGAAAGAGAAAATGAAAACTTTAACAGCTGAGTCTTTGAGGAAATACATGCCACATGTGCAATGTTTTTTCACACAGGATTTTCTCATCAGGACTGTCACAGCACAGCTACAGTGGTATTTGTACAATAACTGCATGACATCCATAAAAGTAACTTTAATTCAATTCATTTTATCACTTGTTCGAACACTTCACTAGGAGGATTTACTAGTAGAAAAGATTCTATGGTATTAAAGTACTGTTATGCAGTTTAATTATAGGTATAATTTGATGATGTGAAATCCAACCTTGAGTCATGACCTTTAGTAGTTTACTGTTGCTTGTCTTTGCTTGGCAGTAGAGACACTGACAGGCTTCATCTATTAGATATTAAACACTTCAAAAACAGTGGTGAGAGCAGTACTTTTACTAAGTAAATTTACTAATACACTAATGTAAAAATACTTGTTACAAGTAAAAGTCCAGCATTAAACTCATACTTAAATGAAAAGGGCAGAAAAGAGATATTATGTACACATGGGGGACAAATTAAAGGAAAACCCTGAATAAATGAGTGGAGAAACATAATGAATGCAGATGCTTCCACACATGTGCACTGCATGGGACAATTAAGCAGTAAACATCAGGCCATGCTCTGTGGCTAGTAAAAAAAAAAAAAATGCTGAGCATGCCCAGCTGATTCTGATTCTGGTTGATTGTCACATTGCAGGAGCTTCAGTCACAAAGACTGCTCAACTGACTAGTGTTTCAATAGGAACAGTGACTGAAGTGACATCTGCATTTAGATCTATGGGAAAGTAAATAGGGTTGGACATTGTGGTCGACAGCACACATATGGTGATGATGGAGCATTAAGCGGTATGTAAGATGAAATAGAAGAGCAACTCTTCCTCAGGTGACTGAGAATGTCAATGCAGGACCTGATCAGACTGTGTCAGCAACAAAAGTCCATCAACAGTTACATGGAGAGGGATGTTATAGTAGGTTTGCAGTGCATAAACTCTTCATTAGAAAGATGAATGCACATGAGTTCACATGAGTTCAGTTATGCTGAAAGCATAGGGACTTATCTACAGAGATGTGGAAAAACATGATAGGGTCAGATGAGTCATCCTCCACCATATTCTCAACAAGTGGGTGAGTGCATCTGTGGCGTACATCAAAAAAACGGTACAAGCCTGAACGTTTCACCCCTGCAGTGAGGGGATCTGGTGGCTCTGCTATGCTGATATTTTACTGGCATGGTTTGGGTCCACTTGTCCACTTAGAGTGAAGGGTCACTGCAAATCAATACAAAGTTGTTCTGAGAGATCACCTTTATCCTACGATGAGATGAAACTTTTCTATCCTGATGGGAGTGGTCTCAGTCAGTCAGTGCATGAGCACTTTTACAGTTGTAGCTGGTTGAAGTGGAGCAAGTTTTAACTCCTTTATATGCAGTTCAGTATTTTGGTCCAGTGGTTCCCAACCTAGGTGTCGGGCCTCCTTTTCGGACTTCTCTAATCTTTGTTTTTTTTATTTATGAAATACTGGATAATTTAACCTCGTTAGGCCTGGAACAGTCATTTAGAGGGGAAATGTCTTGTCGGTGGAACAGCTAACAACTCATAGACATCTGAAACATGACGATGGGCCCTGACTATTCACTTTTGTAAGGGACAACACACCAAAAAGGTCACAAACCACTGATTGAATTGCAACAATGTGTTTCATTTCATAAGATTATCATATTTTTCTAAGTCTTAATCCATAAAGTGACTAGTAACTACAGCTGTCAAATTAATGTAGTGTAGTTAAAAGTACAAGATTTCTCCCTCTGAAAAGTGGAGCAAAGTATAAAGTAACAAACACTCAATCTCAAACTTGTGTTTAAGTAGAGCACTTGAGTAAATATACTTGTTTCCACCCCTGCTGAGAAAAAGATTTCTAAGAGGTTAGACCACATTAATGACACTGAGGGTAAAAGTGGGATTAAAGGGTGACAAAGGGTTTATACTGGTGGCCTCTGTCCTTGATATTGCTGTCAGTGTGCCCTCCACATGGAGCAACTGTTGGCCCAACCCCTCCCTGCTGCATACCACCAATCTGGGGCCATGTCCAGAAGCAACACTTGTGTTTTCAACACTTGTACAGAGCTCCAAAAATGGAATCATTATTACGCAAAAACAGCCTAATTCATCATTGTTCCTGATATCAAACATCCTTTTCTCAATATACTTTTATCCAACTTTCAACAAACCCCACATTGGCCCAGTGGTCAGACACTGAGCACATGAGCTCTGGACAGAAAAGACTGACACAAATCTCACGCTACATCCGCAGATGAATGGAAGAACTTATAGTAAATTATTTCAGCTGAGTGGCACCAGCTGGTGGTGAATATTTCTCTCCACCGAGGGCAGACAGCTGTTTCAACGGGTGGGCAGAACGCTAGTGCATTCTTCTTTCCACAAATACTATTAGTGCCAATACTGTAAGTGTCGCTTCTTTTTTTTTTTCTTGACATTGTATTGTATTTTTGTTTCTCTCCTGTGAGAACAACCAGTCCGTGGATGATACATTTATTATTCCAAGAAAATAAAATTCATAACTCGATATGAACTCACAGTACTTACAGTAATTAGACAACAATCTTTAAAAGCTGATGGCTGTTAGGTATAACCTTTGTCCAACATTTATCAGTTTTTTGAATAATAATAATAAACTAAAGTCAGTGATTTTATTTTTATCCACAAAACTGGGGCTGGTTTTTATCTAAACAGAAATACCGTCTGTTATTACTACATATTTATCTGAATACAACTCTAAAATGAACTAGAGTGTACAACAGCCATATAATCATTCTAACTTTAACATACACTATCTCAGGCATTAAGGTGCTAAATGTAAATGAACTAAAAACAAATGAACTCATTAACTCTTTATATTTATATAATATATTAAGACAAACAGTTGTTGTCAGTAGGGAGCCTCACACTTGAATTTAATCCTTCTCCATAAAGATAGAGACAAAGTGCTTCACAATTAAAGCCACTGAATATCCAACAGCCACTGTTATTTGAGTGAAAAAGTCATTTTAATGGATTCTAGCGGTCCAGCAGAGGAGCTGTTCTCCCAGGAAAGGTGCTGAATCTTGGCACTTTTTATTAGTTACTTTCATTAGACCACCTAGCTTCTCTTTGAGCAAACAAAAAAAAAAACTTTGAAAATGTTGCACAAAGTATAAGACAGCCTCTCTACATCACAGAGAAATCGTCAGGGGATTTTCTTTGGGACTCCCCCCATTTCTCTCTCTCTACTTCTCTCCCTCTCTCTCTCTCCCTCTCTCGCTCACCCACTCACCCCCCTCGCTCTCCGTCCTCCTGTGGCTCCAGCCTGCAGAGTTTTCCCGTCCTGTGTCAGGATAACATCGTAAACGAGGACCACCTGACGGTAAGACCGGACTAAATGGAAGCAGCGGAGGAAACTCTCACTTACCTAGATGACACCGGACTTCACAGGAAGCTGCTCCCAGAGGACAAAGATAAGGACAACACGGACAGTAGAGGCCAGGCCACCGAGACAAAAAGCGAGGAGTCCAACTATGTGGATCTGGACATGAAACCGGACGGGGCAAGAACAGTGAAGGTTACTTTCACTGGCGAGGGGAACCAGCTCTCCGTTATCAAATACGACAGCTCCAAGCAGGGGACGGAGGACAAGCGGGCCTCCGTCTCCGCGCCTGTCTCGGGTGAGCCTCCACTGGAAACTCTGACCAAACTTCCCAACACTGATCCGGGCTCAGAGAATGACAAGCTGCTCCAGACCGAGCTCGACCCGAGTGACTGCAGCGAGCATGTGTGCAGTGAGAGTGATGAGCTCCAGTACACGGACATGTATCTGAACAGCAAAACGGAGTCTGATGACGGGGTGCTGTCCGACCACTGCGGTTCCGACACCGTGGAGGACGAGTCTCACTATATCACCACGCACGAAATCCAGTTGACCGAGCTCGACCACGACGTAGATTACGACCTGGGGCGAGGGACCTGTTGGGATTTTGAAGACGACAACCTGGTCTACTCCTTTGTGGATTACGCCTCTTTTGAGAGCGATGAAACGCAGGAGGGGACTTTGATACTGGAGGGCAGGAGCCAGGCGAAAGTGCAGTCTAATCTTGGTGGAGCAGTTGTCAGCACCGAGCAGGAGGAGGACAGTGATCTTTGTGACTCAGACAAATGCGCCAGTTCAGATGAGAGCGTGTGCAAAAACCAAATTTGCGGGGACGAAAATACGGGGAAAATCCATCTATCAATAAAAACCTCCTCCAGAGCGGTGAACGAGCCGGTCGGTATCCTTGACAACAGCACCTGTAGTTACACGAAACATTTTGGAGACAGGAGCCACTTCTCTTTTGTGAGCTCTGGCGCCAGAGCGGGGCCCTCGGGCGATAGAGCCCAATATTTCATCCCTGCTCCGGGCCGTCAGCACCTTGCAACCAAACTGAGACGGAAAGATATTAATGAGTATTCCAGCGGAGCGTCCAGCTCCATCAGTGAGCTAGATGACGCTGATAAAGAGGTGCGTAATTTAACCGCCAAGTCTTTCCGGAGCTTGGCATGTCCATACTTCGATGCCATTAATCTTAGCACCTCTAGCGAGTCCTCTATGTCGGAATATGGGCTAAATAAGTGGTCAGCCTATGTGGACTGGAATTATGGAAACATATCGCGGGGAAGAGAGCGGAGCGTAATTGCGCACAAGACTTCGAGCGCAAGACTGGAAATGAATAAGACTGTGGAAAGTAAGAGGCATGGTAAGTCCGCGTTGAACAAGAGAACAACTTCTCAACAGTCTTCCTCTTCGAGCAAAAAGGTCGAACTGAAAGATCCAGTTCAGCAAAAGCAGCGTGGAGTGACGCTGAATTTCCGCTGCAACGTCGAAGCACCCGAAGGAACCAGGCGTCCAAAATGCTCCAAGAACACACGATCCAACGAGGTTACTGGGAGATCAGGAAGTGAGATGCAATCTCATCAGACAGACAGCATGGGGGACACACACAAAAGGGCAATTTTTGCATCAAGTCTGTTGAAAAATGTGATTTCCAAAAAGATGCAGTTTGAACAGGAGCGCAAAATGGAAAGGGGTGAACTTTGTGACACATACCCAGCACTCTCCCCAGATAGAGGTCTGGGAAGAGGCTTGCAAAGACAAACCTCAGAATCAGGGTCAGGATTCACTGTTAATTCTGCTGATGACCAACACCTGGAGGGCAGCAGACCCAGTTCTTATGAGCCGGCAGAGGAGCAGAAAAGCAACAAAGCACCAGATGACTCAGAAAAGGGACAACATGAGCCTCCAAAAGCAGCGCTCAGCCACAGCCAGAGTAGTGCATTTAATTCATTGAAAGTAGATGAGCCAGAACCTGTAAAGGAGGCTGAGCCCACAGCTGCAAGTGACGCACAGACTACAGCAAAGGAAGATTTAGACACCAGCAGCATGCTGACAAAACTGGTTTTTGTTCCGAGCTGCCGTCTTCTTTCAAAAGAGAAGGATTTTACAGAAGACTTAGCAAGCCAAACACCTGTCACAGACACACCTGCTGTCCCACAGAAGAGTGAAAAAGAGTTCAAAACAGGCAATAATGGAAAAATAATAGAGAAAGAAGAAAACGAGAAGGGGGGGAAAACACCTGAGATAAAAATATGCCTGAGAAGTGTGAAAGAAAATAAAGGCTGTACACTGAATATTGCCAACCTGTTAACCCCTAAAATAAGTTACAACACTGTTAACACATTCAGGGCAGCAGGTGATGCTAAATACCACATTTTATCTGCAACAGATAAAATCCCCAACTTCACAGTTAGAGACATAAGAGACACCAAATGCCAAAAACACCAAAAGTTTCAAACACCAATATATCATGTCAGGGATGTGCGTAAATTAGTAAAAAGCTCATACCTGGGTAATAGTGACAGTAAATGTTCCACAGCAGCTGAAAAACCTGAGGAAAAGGCCAAAAAAGAGCCGGTTAAACATGTATTACCATCTCCCATCGTGATTAAATGCCACTCTGTTAAAACAAATGTAAAATCACAGAAACAAGAAGAGGAAGGTGTCCCATCTGAAACATCCCAAAGTGAAAATGCACCACCACACTGTATGACTAGCATGGTGCCACCTATTGTATCCAAACAGCTACACCCTGACCAATCAGAAACCCAACCAAACACTGAAACCAAGCTGACAAAACAGAGGCAGGACAAGTTCACAGGTGAGACAGTCGATAGGAGAAATGAGCCTACTGTACCAAAACAAGCTGCGTTAGAGAAGCTTAAAGCTGCAGTCAAAACAATGGAGCAGCTTTATGTTTTTGATAGAAATGAATGGAAGCGTAAAACTCAAGCTCCTCAACCCATCAGAGACAGCCACGTGCTTTCACTTATTGCCAGGGAGGAGCAGGGAGCAGAGGAGCTGGAGACAGCAAACACTGACAGGATTCCACGGTCTCTGATAAATAGCACAGAAACAGGCAGACCACAGGAAGGGAAAGGTACTGTGAATATCGTACATGTCCCGTATAACGATGACACTTTTAAAACACAATCACAGCAAAGTAAAACATTTAGTAACAGAAGTGTCCTTCATTTTGGCAACAGCAGTAAGGCTCATGTCAGCATTAGTTCAGTTAGTAACTCTGTTCTACAAAGCCCTGCGCTGCAAACACCATCGACTATGAAAAGCTCCAAGACACCGGTGACTCCACTGTCAGTGAAAATAGAGCCTCCGAAACACGGCCAGGTGGAGCAGGGAAAGGTCAAAATCAGTGCCAGTAATCCCACTGTCACACAGGGCTGCTCAGACTCGGAGAACTATTTAACCATACCAGGCCTGGGGTACACAAACGAAATCAAACTGCTGAATCGAGAGCCTGTGTCGAAGGGGAATTCAAATGTCAGTCAAGCCCACACAAGTGACAGCAAGATGCCTGAGCAGAAAAGGTCTCCGTTAATCCTGGAGTACCCGGCTACAAGCATCTACCATCACTCAGCAGCAGCAGCAACAACAAGGCCACAAACCCAACAGCAGGTGTTGTGCTTCTCTCCCACTGTGTCACCTACCTCTCCTACTGGAGAGACAGTCCCACAAACCCAGCGCAAGATGCTTTTGGACCCCACCACAGGACACTATTACCTGGTCGACACTCCCTTACAGGCCACCACTAAGCGACTGTTTGACCCTGAGACAGGCCAGTATTTGGATGTGCCCATGCCACATTCACCTGTGGCACCCATCGCCCCTGTTCCTCCAGTGCCTCTCTCTTTGTCCCCGCTGACACTGAGCCCTGGAGCGTACGCCCCCACCTACATGATCTACCCAAGCTTCATCCCCTCACCCACCCTCCCAGCTCAGGCGGTGTTTCCACAGTCTCCATGCCACGCTGAGGATGCAGGTGGAGACAAGGTAAAAAATGCCAAAAGCCCAAGGCTGGAAAGTAAGACAACAGGTGCAGAGAGTGCATATTACAGTGCAACAGGCGAGGCTCCGCATCTACCTGTGAGTTTGGGACATGTGACCAGCAGAGGAAGTGCAGCAAGCTCCGAGAGGAAGCCGGTTATCAGCATCACGACACAACAAGGTCCAAGAATCATCGCCCCGCCTTCCTTTGACGGAACAACAATGAGTTTTGTAGTGGAGCATCGGTGACCAAGAAAATATCTCATCATACATGTAAGCTTGCACAAATCCCACATTTTGAGTGACAGTTGTTGTGTGAATGATGGACACACCCCTAAATCCATTTTTACATCAACAGGTACAGTGGATTAAGGGTTATTCCCTCTTCTATACTGATTGTGTGGATCTGTTCATCAATATGTTAAATGTTGCAGACGAGTACACTGTCAATTGTTATATATTCACTGAAACCTAATGGTGCATTTGTGTGCATTAATAACTGTTGTATATGCCATTGTAATGCACGTTTGCGGTTCAGTTGTTATGCAAGTCTTGCACTGAGGGATGGCAAGAGTACTTGAATAGCATTGAACCTTGCTCAAGTATGAATAAGTGTAGTTCTATCAAAAACTACCAAAAAGTAAAAAATAGTTTCATTTGCATGTAACATTGAATGAAATGACTATTAGACAGCACAAATGTTTGTTTCACTCTCTAAAAATGCACCTTTCAAGTAAAAAGCCAGAGAGACGGCGCGCCCCGGTAGCTCACCAGGTAGAGCGCGTACCATGTGCAAAGGCTGAGTCCTTACTGCAGCGGCCCAGGTTCAATTCAGGCCGTCATTCCCTCTCTCTACCCTGACTTTCCTGTCTCTCTCAACTATTGCTATAAAATAAAGCAGAAATGCCAAAAAATAATATTAAAAAAAAAAAAAAAAAAAAGCCAGAGGCTTGCACCTGTGTAAAGCTACTGAGCTTACTTACTAGCTTTTTTTTTTTTTCTTAATTTTTGTGTTGTAAATGTGTAGCAGAAGTCCAACTCGGCTGCTGCAGAAGTGGCATGTCAGTGTTAATAGACATGCAGTAGCTTCATGACAGGCAACCTGACTCCACTGAGCTGCGGCTGGGCTTGCTGGGAGATTGCTGGGAGATTGCAGCTCACAGCAAGTCCCTTTTCTCTGCATTACACACCGTCGGGCTATTTTGATAGTGAGACGAGTTTGTTTACATGGTTTATTCTCAGGGCTGGAAGGTGTCACAGGAAACTATTCCAGTCAGTGACACCTTGCTTGGAGTTATTCTTAATCAGTGTTATAAAATGCTTTAATTACTCAGATAACATTACAGCTCTTTAATGTGTTCGTTCCTTGTTCATGACATTTCGTGAAACTCTCTCCCTGCTAAATGAGTTGGAACAGGCCTGCTTATTATACTGACATGAAATCCTCAGTCAAGAGTTGACGTACTAAAAAATATTAAAACATGGAAAGTGTACTGTAGCTACTGTCATTTTTCATAATACATTTTTAACAAGTGACAGCAGAGATTGTACTATAATTGCTTTTTAACAAAATAGGTGTGGAACATGTTCATAAGTTTGTCATAGGCTACTTAAAAAAACATTTACAGGAAAAAACAACCTAATTACACAGTTTAAAATGGTCAGTTCACAAAAAATAAAAAAATAAAAAATTTTCAACTTACACTTAGCACTCAGCTCAATGTTGTCAGACTTGGCTCAACTTTTAAGCTGCAATTTGTGAGCATCAACTGTACTTCAGCTTAAAGCTTACATTTTATCATGCCTCATGTTTTTTTGACCACATCTCTACCATGCTATGCTGACTGAACCAGTATAAGAAAAGTCGGCATAAACCTTTTAAGTATACACATTTTAGCCTGGTTCTCACAGGTGTTTTCACTTATTGCTGATTAGACCTCTGCTCAGCTTGAAGTTGGGTTGGCTGTAAGTCCGTGTTGTAATTGTGGTTGTAAAGGTTGTGCTGATCTAACGGGTGAAAAACTGCAAAACTGAGGCAGATCTCAATCAAGCATAATCTAAACATGCCCTGTATGTAACATAGTTACACCATTCAGTCATCTGCCATTTTGTTTTCTGGTGACTTTGACTTCCAAGTTAAACTTCATAGAAGTTGTTCATGGCAGACAGTTTGACATGCCATAGCAGGAAAAGCACAGGTGCAACTAATAACATTAATGAGGGCGCTGCTCCATTAAAGTGTCCCACTAATAACGGGGCACAGCATGCACAATAACAGGGCTTCTCTATTCCCCACTGCTTTACTTTTGGTCTAAAAGAGTAGATTTAAGTGTAAGGATTTCAAAATACCAGTAATGTATTTTCCAGTTATCAATTTGATGCGGTTGTTTAGCGACCACTTCGAGACCAGGCAGTAGGAGATCATTGCAGAAACCCACTCTGCTGGTGAGATGAAGTCATAAATGAGTTTCCCAAAATGGGCAAGCAAGCAAGGAGAATGAAGAAGTATAAAAAGAATATAGAAAGAAATACCAAAAGGCTGACAGAGAGAGAAAACTTCCCTTGCTCTTTGCATTGGTACAAGTTGCAGCCAACTCTTCATCAAATCCAAATTTAATTCTCAGTTTCTCATACACTTACAGATACACACTTACAACTAGTCACAGTCGATTCTCAGCTAATGTGTCAGAGCAATAATACAACTGCATGAGCATGAGGGATTCATGTCAGCTGGGTGTGTGGCAGGCAGGGGCCTAGCATGGGGTTGAGTAGTGGTGTGAAGGGGAACACAGGGTGTGAGTGTGTGTGTGTGTGTGTGTGTGTGTGTGTGTGTGTGTGTGTGTGTGAGTTAGTGTGTGTGTGTGTGTGTGTGTGTGTGTGTGTGTGTGCGTGTGTGTGTGTGTGTGTAGCTGCTGGTTGTGGGGGTGTTTGGGGCGGAGGGACGTGGGGGCATCGCTGGGATAGTGATGCAGGAGGAAAAGGTCAGGCAATGTAAAGTATTTGTTGTGCTGATGCAGGGAGAGGACAGCTGCTCGGAGAGATCAGATGCTGCTGCAGCTCCAGCTTGGAAGCGAGTCTGTGGGGCTGAGATGGGGTCAACTTTTTATAGCCCCCTCCCCCTCTGCTTTTTCCTAAACGGGGAGAAGGAGGTGGACAGCTCTGCCGACCTCCAGCACTCCTACATAAACAAATCGAGCAGTGTGCCCCCCGGCAGTGGTTCACAACCAGGAACTGCAAACTGAAAAATCACTGCATTACAGTGGCTTATATGTCACAACTGGACAAAAATGAATAATATTTAAATTAAATTAATTTTTCCTCTCAAAATTCACTGTGTTTACATTGCATTTATCTAACTTGAACACTTGTTTTATTTCTTCTTTATCACCTTTAGACATCTCCCTTGAAGAATCTTCATTCACCGTAAGTGCAGTTTTCACCCATCACTCCACCCTGTGCTCCCCCGGACAACTTCCAACAATAACAATTTCTACCCCCACTCCGTTGTGTTGTTTATCCTTGCAGCAGACATTACTGTATTCTCTATGCATTGCAGCACTTTGTAGGGTAAACGCATTCGGCCACATCCTCTGGCTAATGCTCTGCCATGTTGCTATATGAATCAGCTTTGTAATACTTTCCATTCAGCTGCTGCCATGAACACTTATCTCTGTTGAAATGCTGTTTGGGCCCTACACCATGTCTATTCAAAAGGAAACAAGGCAGGTCTTCTATTACAGTTGAGTGCTACTCATCATCCATTTTATTACTGAGTTTAATGTTAACATGTCTTTAAAGCAACTCTATGTAACTTTTGAAAAGAAAAAAAAACATTTTCCTTTTACCAATGAAAAGTTCAACTCATAAGCAATGATGTGCAACCTTGCTAAAATCAGAACACTCAGGGGATTAGCTGCTACAATCCGTCTTGACATGGTACAGCAGGGACTAACTGACATTACCGAGTCAATTTGCTGACTTTATCACTCTAGTTTAGTTACTGTTAAAATATGTTTTAGGATGTCACAGATAACCCTTTCAGAGGTTTTATCAGATGGTAAAACGAGAGGGAAACACAACATACTATACCTCACCATGAGAGGTTACCAGTTGGCTTTGTTGCCAGTTTATCCCAATGTGACACTGCAACAAAAGCTCCCTTGCAGCCCAGAAAGCATCGATAATAGACCCAGGTTAACCTGGGTACATGTTCAAAGCCTCTATTGCAAATGTGACATCTTTGGCAAGCAAAGAACCCACTGGTAGGCACCGGGGGTAAAGGATGCCGTCAAGCAAGCACATCAGCAGTAATGCGGATGCTGCACCAGACTGTTGTGGTGAAGAGAAAGCCGAGTCTGAAGGTAAAGCTCTCAAGCTTTCCTCATGACTGAGGAAGGAGCTTACCTTGCTTAGCCTGTCAACATGATCCTGGATTGGCAGCATCTTGGAGTCCTGTATCCAGTTCTCATAATAAATCCATGGTCCTGAGTAAGGTTGCTAATAGTGATGTTTTTAAGCAAGTGACTCAAGGTCAGGGTCACAGTGGCTAAATGGTTACATAGTCTTACTTAAATTCACGCAATAAGATAATTAATTACAGTAAATAAAACCTATGATGTATATTTTACACAGTTTTCTGAGGACAGGGACCATATGTCTGCACTGAATTAAAAGAATTACGGATAATGTTGAATCACTCCATCTTTTCTCTCACAGTAACAGTCAGAAGAGCAATTAAAATTACTGTATTTCAAAATATCATATTTTAGAGATGTCCCAAGTAAATATTAATCAAATTCTATATATCTGACATTCATGTGTCTCAAATTATTACTCTCTACACTACACTATTTTTTCACATTCACAATAACATTTTCTTGTCTTTCAGGACTTAGTGGCTCATGTTCTACTTCTAAATGTATCCTGTGTCATGACTCACAAAATGCTCCTAATACCTATACACAACTGATGCGCTGTATGAAGTGGTGTATGCTAAATTTTTAAAAGCACGCTCCTTGTATGTTACAGTGAGAAGAACAGAGAAACACACCAGGTGTGTTGCTCAGATGTAGCAGAGCTGGGACTATGGTTTAACAGTGTACTTAGGTCACTAAGTAGTGTTGGGCCTAATGAGTCAGAGCCAGCTCAGACAATTAGGGGATAACTTCCTCTAATGGTGTTGGTTTATTTTACACTTTTGTGTAATGAGATAGGAGTTAGTGCATGTGCGTCTGAATGTGTTCGTGTTTGTGGCAGAGTTATGTATGGCATTTCGGCATTCTGTGAGCGTACAACAAGGAGTCATGTTACTTTGATGTAGACAGGAGCGTACAGACTGTATGTGTTGGGTGTGTCTTTACACTTTACACACAGCAATACCATTTTCTCTTGTTTAACCCCCTTGACCTCTTTCACTTAAATGTGTATAAAGTGAGGTTTTCATGAAAATTATCCATGAACTGATAACATGCAGACAATATTTGAAGATTTACAGATCTGTCCTGTTTCCTTTTGAATATGCAATGGGGTATCATAGTTTATTGTGCTTTACTTGACTCAGATATACCAGCATCCTATGTAGAAATAATGCAAATGATAGATTGCTGTTTTTAGCATGTTTCAAAACTAAACACATTTTAAAAAGGTATTTGGAGCTGCTGGTCAGTCTATGTACCTTCATTCTGTAAAATACATGTTATTATGCCTCTGTGACAACAGACTGTATAAAAAAATTGCCCTATGAGTTGATTTCATTATAAGTGATATGACTTCATGCAGTGATTTGGAAGACTTGTTGTTGACATTGCAGTAGATTGGACATGGTTTGCTCTTTAGAGCAACTTGATGTTGCAACATTTAATGCATTTTGAGGTGAAATGTAACTTAAATTTGTACATTTAATGGTCACATTGTCATTCTTAATAATAGTATTTTCATTATTATTATAAATTAATTTGCCCCTCAAGCAGGAGAGAGCAGTGCAAGTAAAAAAGTTATTTATTTAAAAATTATAAGATCTGTTTTGTAAAAATTACTTTTAATAAATTTTAAAAAACTCCATAAATTTTGCCAAGAATCCAAAGAATAAAGCAACCAAAGCAATTTTTTTTTTAGTATGAACAAGTCAAAATTGAGAGATGTGACAGTCTACCTCCTGTCATAGAGTTTTAAAAGTGTGTGCTTGAATAGCAAGTTGCCCAAAGGTGGAAGATAAGAAACATATTTTACTAATTTCAGAGAATTTATTTTAGCACATTAACATATAATTTTTCAAACCCTGTGAAAAATAACTAAATCAAAAATATATTTTAATTTGTTAACTCCAATAAACCAGCTATTCTAATGTTGTCATAAACATACAACTCACAAAAATCTTTCTCTCGGTTATTATTCGTTTCTTGTATGACCTTTATCTGTGAATAATAATGTACTTAATGCACTTGGATTGTCACTATTTTGTCGCCAGCACTGACAGCAATGAATGGCTGTAAACCTTGGTGATAGCAGGAGCACTATGTCGACTTATTGTAAAGTGAAACATTTTTAATAGTTTCTGATGAATTTTGCCCAAAGATGCACTGTAACATAGATAATATCATGTGTTTTAAAACATTCTTCCAGATGTCCTCCAACAAACATGCTCACTTTGAAGTTAAATATGGGAAACTGACTGTATTGAAGCTTGCTTTTGTCTAAAAAAAAAAGGGTTAAGTGAAGGTGAGATGGTTTGAGATAAGTGAATGTGAATGTTCAAAGCAAAAGGGTGCGTATTTGAATGAAATGTCTCATTGGCTATACAGTCATAAAGTTGCATTGTAGGCTATATGTTTTATGCCTGATGTCAACTGTGTTGCGTGTCTGCCCCCGAAAACGACAAAGGTCAGGATGACAGCAGAGAGGTACCTTGAAAGGAGAAGTAAGTGCTGTGTTTGCACTTACACACTTGAAAGCAAAATGATAAATGAGTGGAATGTAGACTGACAAGCCTACATATGTTTGCAATAAATTCAAAATGCAAGCTACTGAACATGTTTGTGTCTATATGAATTTAAATCACTTTAAAGTCGTGTCTTAGTGAAACACTTGCTGCTGGTTCTTAAAAAAATGTTTTTATTAAATGTATTAATGGTTTATAACTGATCTTTGAAGCATTAAGCATTAATCATTAATAAAGCTATTTATAGTTGCAACTTCTTAATCCTTTACAAATGGTGATTTATTGGAAAGTAGTACCAAAAATATAAATATAATATAAAGATAAAATTCTGGCTGCAGTGACCAATACTTTTAAAAGGATATTTAAAAAAAAAAATGTTCACGTGTCTATCCCTCACTACTCATTCACAGGCTGATATTCCTACTCAAACATTTTTGTATATTTTGATTATTTGAGAGACTGTTTCTGAACATTAGCACATAATTTTATTCTCTGATATTCTGTGTTGACTAATTGGTTTCTTATTTCCTTCTATCTCCCTGACCTTATTGCTGTGGCTGTCTGCAGTTTGATACATGGCTGATGAAATTTCCTCACTGAAAACAGAAAAGTAAATGACATGGGTCAAAGGCAATCGAACAGATTTATGCCAACAGAACACATTTGGCATCTGCCAGCGTGCAAGGTTAGCTTTCTGGTGACACTGAAACATCACCCCGGCTGAGGCTTAAGTTTAACCTGACAGTTTGCTGCTGTGTTTATTTGGTTGCCGTGGATGCAGCAAGACTGGCAGACACTGGTTTGCCCCCAGCTGCTCTCAGTGGTTTCTAAAGAATCTACATTAAGGCCCAGTTGTTGTGTTTGGATGCCAGTAGGGGCTCTGATGTCACAGCTGTGACACAAGAAAAGTCAAGATTTATTGCCTCACCTGGATCAACAAGTGTGTGGTGCATTTAGTCCACTAAGATACATTTTGTCTTCTTAGACATACCACAAACTACCAATACAAATGAGGGCTACGGATTTACTTAAAACAGTGATGCTAACAAAATGCTAATGTGGGGACAACGTACACAGCATAAGAAAACCTTAACTTTTTAAAAAATCTGCTGTTATCTATTAAAGTTTAAATTGCTTTCCTTCTTGAAATGTCTGATTCCATTATAGTTCATTCTCCACTTGAAATTACCAGAAGGGAAGAAGCTTCTACACAGGGAAAACACACAACTGAGCCTCCAACCATGCCATGTCAGCATGCTAACATGCTCTTTGCTGTTTGGCAGGCACAATATTGTATTTACCATATTCATAATCTTAGTTTAGGTATGGTAGCACTGGTAATTAGCAGCAACACAAAGCACACTTGAGGCTTATGGGAATGATTCGTTTTGCTGGTTTCGACATATTAAGATAAGTTAGAAGAAAAGTGGTTATCAGAGGATGTTTACCACAGGCTTCATCCTCTGGTAACCATAAACGTCTCTCCAAATTTCCATGACAATCCTTTAAGTAGTCATTGAGGTATTTCTGTTTGGACCAAAGTGGTGGACAAACACTGACTGACATTAGCATCCCTTGAGCCAAGCAGCTAGCTCGGCTAAAAAGTAACCGGTACTGGAGCTCTGTGTCACACGTAGGTAAAAACATTATGTTTGGCCAAGCAATACTACTTTTTATATCACCATACTCCAGTATATGAGATATTCAGATGCTTTCTTTAGGGTTTGAAAAACGATCGTCACTGCCTCTAGATGTCGCACTAGACCACTAGCATCTCAGACAAAAAAAATGCTTCCTGGACCACAACTCACCCCTTCTTCAGGTGTCAGCCAGCATGGTGAAAGGAAGCCCCTTGAAAGCGGCCACTAAAAACACAACAGGCCCAGCACAACTGAAAGAAGTTCCCCTGAGTACACGAGAGCCAACAAAAACAATCTAGCCACAACCGTTAGCCAGAGCTAGCATTGCCGTTATATGGTTAACGGCAATGCTAACAGTTAGCCGGCTAGCGATAGCAATATTCGCAGGACACATTCATAGTATTAGTAACAGCAAGCTAGCTGACGTTATCATGCCTTCTATAGCCAGTTACTAATGTAAACAGACATGCATCATTATGTTGCCATCAAGTTACTTACATGTTGAGAAGAAAAGCCAGTTCCGGGTCAAGCCCTTTAGCAGCTCCTAGGGCTCTCCATCTCAGTGAAGCTAGACCAGCATTGGATCCACGGTAGGACTGAGAAAGATAGCTGGTTTAGCGCACTACTGACAGAGCGGTAAAAATGTTGAAACTTAATGGATGTTTTCACGGGCCACTGGCCGCCCAGGATTTGAGCCTGTAGTCTCCATGGCCAGTCATATGTGCTGTGGCTTATTACTGTTTCTTTTTTGCCAAAAACGTGGTTTCTCCAGTGGAGGAAGTTCTGGAAGGCAGTGTTCACCTGAAGGCTGTTTACGTCACTGTGCCATCTCGGGCGTCGGTGGTCCTTGTGTGTTTATACACATGGGGAGGGCCAACGGTTTAACAGGGGCGACTCACGTGCACTAACATGCACAGGTATGCACTAACATGCACGCAAAAAGACCTGAGAAACTCAAACTGCAACACATCCATAGGGGTGTGACTCTGCTCAAGAAAACCATTACTCCACTATATTCATAGAAAATACCTGTTTGCTACTATATTATTGTTTGAAATCTCATATTCAGAACCTTGAAGTATCATCATAAAATATCTTTGAAATGTTGAATAGTTGCCATGTTCCCATTTTGTAAAGCAGGCTTTTTGTAATAAATGTGTAGGCAAGTTAAGATGGTGTCAGTTAAGTGTCTCTCTCAGACTTAACAAAGCTCAAGTCATACATACATACATATATAGGCCTACAACTGTTTTCATGGTCTAAGCAGTACTCTTCGTGACAAATAAACTGACTAAAATTGGTGAATTGGTGGAGACAAAATGAACAAAATATGGCCTGTGTTGCTGAATCTAAATCCATCTAAGCCAAGACAAAAAGCAAAGTGTCTCCAGTGCACATTTATTGTCAGTCAATTAAATCCAACAAACCGATTCCTAAATGCTAAGTTAAGAGTAGTTCAAAAGCCTTTTATACCCTACCCAAACATTTTCAGCAATTACAGCCATGTACAAAAAATATATAAGTGTTGATGGATTCATTTAAGATTTTCATCTTCAATCTTCCAAGTACAATGTAAAGACAATGCACACATGTCATCTTTGTAGGAGCAATTAACAAATCACCAACATGATCATAAAAAATGGAATTAATGCATATAATTTCTCTGGTACATAAGTTATTTCAAGTGTGTGAACAGCAATACAGCGACATAAAACAATAAATTGCTCCTCCACAGTAAACACATTGATCAAAAGGAGAGTTTCTGTTCAGGGGAAAGTTAATCCACTGTCTTCAGTGTGATATTTACATGTACGTCTTTACTGTAACTGTGTTGGGGAAAATTACAGTGGTACTATTCGTGCTGAGTATTACATACATCCTGTACGTATGTGCCCGTCATAAATACATTTTCAAAGAAATCCATAAAAAGACAATGCAAGAATTCCTGATTTAAAACAAAATGTCAAATTAAAATGACTTAAATACTCACAGGAATGTAAACATTGCATGTGTTGTTAAAAAAAAAAAAAAAAAAACACTCAAATTTTCTCTCTTTCGGTCATTCACTGCTTGAGGCTGAGGTGTGATAGCTGTCCCTGAATGCAATGAACCCTCTTTGAGTGATAAAAACCTGCCCGTAAGAATGAAGACTTGCTCCTGGATAGTTCATGGTATCTCTACCAGCTGGAGTCAAAAACCCTCTTGCACATGTTTGAGTTCTCCTGGTGAAGAGGGAATTCAGAGCCAGGGACCAGCTGCTTCTTGCTCTTTCGTGACACGACGTTCTTCCCCGATGGCAGGCTGTCATATTTGGTCAGGTGTTCACTGAAAGCAGATCATTAAGAATAGAAAGTTAGGTTTTGTTTAAGGTGATTCAATAATGATAATGAATCTATTCTTTTCTGGGTGGGTCTTACAGTACCTGAAGGGGAAGGTGGTTTTGTCCATCTGTATGCACACCAGGAAGGGATATTCAGAGAACTGGACGGTGGTGATGAAGTCCAGCGATGCTTCTGTTTCAAAGCTAACCTCCATACCCGTTCTCATGAAGTCCATGTCCACAGTAACATTACCAGTGACCACCAGCGCTCCTCTGAAACCACAAGCAAGCGAAAACCAAGTTTCTATTTGTTCAACAGACAAAGCCAAATTCATTTCATCCAAGAAAAGAAAATGTACACGTAAGATTTTACATTTCACATACCATATGTAAAATTATGTTCTATATATGACATGTCCAAAAACCACAAAACCACATCCACATGTTTAATCATATCTAAAGTACCGGATGCCTTTATGTGAATTCATTACATGAGAAAATCGTATGAGAATGTGTGAATTTTAAATATTATTAATGAAGTCCCACATGTTAAAATCGTAGGTTTGTAAAATGTGTTTGTAGAATAAGGTCATATTTTCTTTGTAAGGCCACGATGAGGTGAAGAGGTGAAAAATATCCATTATTATTATTATTATTATTATAGTAAGAGTCCACTATTTTCTTTATTTAGACATTTCAGAGTGCAGTGTTGTTACATGTACCTCAGCCACTTGCTAAAAGAATAGATAGTGCTGTTTTTTTTTTTAAACCCTTTAAAAAATTGAATTACTTTAACCAGCAATTAACTAGTAGCACAACTGTAGCTATGGTTACCTACAGTTTAATGTACATGTGTCAGAGGTGTCCTCATATACGACTGCAACAGGTACCTTCCAGCCAATCAGTGATGGTTATTTTCTTCACTCTTGGTACAACTTCTGCGGTATATGGTCCTTGTTTGCGGCCATGTTTTTTGTATCAGTGGCTCAAAAGCACAGCAAAGTTCAGACGCTAACAAGTGGAGTTTAACTACCATGTTACAACTTCTCCTCCTGTTTCAAGTCAAAGTCTGTGCCAACCAGTTGAAAATCCAACCTCTGTAACTTTGCCCATGGAGACATGCCTTGGCAGAGATGCCAGTGTGGTTTGTTCTGCTTCTATAGATAGCCTTGCCCGTCTATTATCAGAGTGGAAGAGGTACAACTATGCTGATCCATTCACCTGCCTCTGCCATTCCCCCGCACACACGGGTCAAATCATCCTGAAGTCCAGAACCAAGATGTGGACAGTGGTGAAAGGAAAATCCTCAGAACAGAGATATAGAAGCATTTCTTCTGTCTTAAACCACATTTTCCTTCCCTGTGATGCTGTTCCAAAAAAAGGTATTAATTCCACAGCATCATGTGTTTTTGGCACCTTAACAAAGATTCCCATTGAAATTCCCCTCGTCCTTTTCCATCTTTCGCAAGTCATTCTTGGTGGAGATTTGAATATAGAGCTGTACATTAACTTATTAAAATACTCATCCACTACAAGTACAAAACACAGTACAAACGCTTCAATTTAGATGCCAAAGGATTTTTTGATAACTTACTTACTTTACTTTACTTTGTAAAATAGAGTTTTCTTCAAAGAAAATTTTCCGATTACCAAAAGAATCAGAGAAAATCTGACCAAAAACCGACTGAACAAGATGAAGAATCTGACCAAACATTCAGTGGCAGGTTTTCGTACTTGACTTTGGTTTTCAGTTACTGTTAAGGACAAAACTGGGCCTTTTAAAAAGGACTGAGGTGGATATGCAGCCGCGTCCTGCAGAGGAAAATCACACCATATTTGAATGAAAAAAATCTATGGCATTGCTGTTTAAACCGTTTCATCACCAGACGCTGCAAGCTGACTGACACCAACGTGATGATGTGCTCCATTTTCAGCAGCTAGTGTTGCACATTGACTGTAATGTTTTAAAATAGAGAACCAGACAGAGCTGACGTCATATCCACACAAGCCTAGAAATGAGACAGGCGTGAAGCACAATACTGGAGCACGTCCAACGTGCCGCTGGAACAAGTGAATCAGACAGCACTTATAGCCTTTCTAAAGTTCACATGAATCCAACGTCAACAGGAATCTATTTGCAGCACGGTGACAAGGCCCCAACTTCTAAAACAACTTTCCTTTCAGTCACAAAGGTTGTTTTCTTCTGACCTGCAAGTGTGTTACATCATACTGTACATACAGTACTTCACAATCGCACTCAGTGAGATAATTTATCATTCCGCGGTTGTACTCGACTCTGTGACCCACATCTATAGCACATAACATGAGGTTAAAGGTTTTCTTGACGCCCTAATTCGGTTACAGAACAAAAAAAAACCTGCAAGAGTTGCTGATTTTGTTGTCTCTGGGCTGTACCTGTTGTTGACGCTGGTCTTGGACTCTCTGTACCACAGACTGATCTCCATGCCTCCAGAAATATCAATGGCTAACCCTCCTTGAAACTCTGCACTCGCCTTCAGACCAGACTGCAGCTGGATGACCTGCAGGGACAAAGTGGAGAAGAAAAACCTTAATGGACTTGATCATGTCTCACTCCAGTTTATGACAGTGATAATTAAGATTCATAGAGAATGTGTTATCAGGATACGGCTGGTGATAAACTGCATTTTCCCACTTTCATCAAATCCCACAAAAAGACCAAAACCAAACTATGAATTGATCCTATAAAGGAGTATTTCCCATGTATCTTATCTCTCTGTGCCTTAGAGCTTCACCAGAACACATCTTCTTTCCACATGTTCCTTCATTACCATGAACACTGACACTGTCATTCACATGTGAGTCAATCCCACATGCGCCATGCTAGTTCAACAGCTCACAAAGAGCGTATGAATCCATGACTGAAAATAGCCCCCAACAAATGCACAGTTACTCCTGATTGAGTAATGTCTGCTATAACATTACAGCACCTACATGTTGTCAGAAATTTGTTTAACTTTAACAGAAGTCTTGTCTGTGGACAGTGGACTTGGAGATCAGTGGGTAGGGAAGCGAGAAAGTATTAAGGGACTAAAACACTGTTGGTTTTGGTCTTCTCATGGGATTTGTTGACAATGAAAAAATATAGAATAACAACCAACCGTATTCAACCTTTAATAAAAAGCATTACTTTCAAATTAGCTGCTGTATTAGTGCCACAACCTGGCATAAGCTGTGCACATTTAGACCTTGTTCATACTCACATCATTAAGCTCAACAACTGAAGTTATTAACCTGAGTCATTTGCTATCTGTGACTGCATACACACACACACACACACACACACACACACACACAGTAAACAAGTCTGACTGTCACTACCTGTTGCATGCATGACTCATTACTACTCTCGCTCCACAGTTGGAACTTCTTACCTCAGAATGATCCGTCAGCAGGATGAGACCCTTCACTACGTTCATGGGCTCCCCAGTCATGGAGAACATCTTGGACATGAGGTCACTGTAACCCTTGAAGAAGGTGACGGGCCTCAGCTGGACATCGAACAGCAGAGCCGACATCCCAGCAAACGAGTCCAGGTCCTTCTCTCCCTCGTCAGGTGTGGCAGCAATTAGTGACTCGAGACCCTGGGCTTCAATCGCCACCTAGAAGATACGATGGACATGCAAAGAGACGTTTGATCTTTCATTCTGATTTCATTTACACTTCAAAATTTCATACAATTCTCAGTTTTTGTTAATGTATACTTTTTGTTAAATTTCTAATAATCTCTAATGTTTCTTTACCTGTAGTCCATGTAGCGTTGCTCCTTTACCAGCGCCATAAATATTCATGTTGCTTCTCCTCAGGATCCCGGAGCCTGAATACAGGATGTCCAAACTGTATGTGGAGGTCACATCAGCAGATTCTGTAGGGAGTGGAATTGTATTTTTGTTTATCAAAAATAAAAGTACTCAATTAGCATCCGTGTAGCTGTGATGTTACTAATCTTTTGCTTAAACATGGAGGTTGAAGATTCCACAAATTGAATGTTTTTCTTGACTGAGCAAAAATGTCAGTATCCCTTTTACACATTTTATCTCAGATCATAAATATCTCAGCAAACTTTTGTGAAATCTCCTCCTTTCCTGTAGACTGAAATATGACGGGTGATGACTTACGTGCCATGAATCCTGAGAAAGCAGATGACGACCCAACTTTTGCAAAACGGTCGTAGTTATGGGAAATCGTGTCCTTCATAGCCTGGCGTATGACTTTGCTGAAAAATGCAGAAAATAATTTTATAGTACAAGGCTTCAATCCTGTGTAACTGAAACTGTTTCATAAATCATTTTGTCAGTTTTTACACCCTTGCTGTTAAAAAGTTGTAATCTCTGTTGGTCCACTGGATGACCCATCACACACCTGGCAGGCAGCTGGAAGCGGATGATGTCCTGGATCTTAGACAGCATGTACTTGTTCATTTCATGGGGCAGGTTTCCGATGGACAGAAGCAGATTCTTGATCTCGATGTAGGAGGGGTTGCTACTCAGGATGACATCAGCGGCGGCAGCTCTCACGTTTTTCTCGTAGATCCGTCGATTCTGGTGGTAAACCCTGTTCACTGTCCGTTTTACCTGAGAGAGGCGTGGTTTCAGTTTGTCACGTGCTAATTGTATCAAAATATTATTAACATCCAACACATATTATTTCAAACAAAATATTATGTTAACTACGGCGCACCTCATCGGTCATGAGCTTGACATCGTATCTCTGTAGAGCTGTGAGGGCGATGGTGTTGTACGCTCCGACCTCTGACTCTGCGTATTTGGTAAAGATGGGAATGGCCTCGGGGAGCAGCGAGTTTTTCAGAGCCAGAAGATACATCTGGACCTCGGACTCAACCTGCGTGCTGCCAGGACCATCTAATATCATCTTCTTCACCTGCACCACTGTCTGAGAGGAAAACATACAGCACAAGACCATCAGTCAGCTCTCGGATTCATTCAAATTTGATTTGAGTTTCTAATGTAGCATCTTAGTTTTCAAATGTTTTTAATTTACATCCTCTTAGAAGCTTACCGGTAGGTTGCACCCTCCATTCTGACACAGTTTGTGGACCAGGGCTCCCATAATGATCACCACGGACTCTTTGATGTCAGGGCTTCCAATCTTTCCCTTAGAAATGTCCTGTAAAGAAAACAATTATTACTAAAATTCATTGCATGCTGTCATATAATTTAAGTATATGATGACTTGGTTTTGCAGACTTATTCCTAAGACTGTGTTCTCTACATTTTACAACATATTTAAACCATCACTATATTTTGAGGGAGAAAAGTAATATAAAATAGACTACAAAGCAATTAATGAAGCGACAACTGATTTGAGAAGCGTTTGTTTCCCCCAAAACAAATTCACGGGAAAGGTGACACAAAGTGCAGAAAAAACAATTTTAGGGGAATTTGGTGAATTTTATTTCTTTATCTAACAGACTGCAGAAAACGGACTGTGTTCACTGATATGGACTAGATTGCAGAAGTCTTATACTTCCATTTAATTAGCAGGAAGAAGGTGTCAGTTATGTCATGAACTCCTGACAAAAACATGGCACTCACCACCAAGGCCTGGAGCATTCTCTCGTTGGGATGTGAAGCAAAGCCACACGCATAGAGAAATCTCTCCTGCAGGACCAAACCTTTGGCATCGGTGAAGTTCAGGAAGTCCAGCATGGCATCCAGAGATGCAGCAGTCTGGGAGGAGGTCACAGCATCCACCACCTGAGGTCTGATGGCAGCGGGAAGAGGTTGAAACAGAGTAATAGTGAGTTAATCCTCTTGGAATCTGACATTTGAAATCTTGTAAATTACACTAATTCAAAGAAACAGTGGAGAGATGGTGTCAGCAGGAGGTGAATAAGATGTAGGAAAAGAGGAGGAGCTTGTTTACAGAGATTTCTTGCTGGCACTCTTCAGCACTTTGAGGATCTCGTCCTTGGACGACTTCCTAATGCTCTGGATGAGGGCCAGGAAGCTGCGAGGAGCCACGGCTTTAGACAGGGTCTCTGGCTCCAGCTGCTTCTGTTGAGCCTGCCAATGTTCAAAAAGCTAAGAGGAAGAACACAGAGGAGGGGGGATTAGGAGACAGCTCGTCTTCAGTCAATAATTACAGTACAAAAATATACAGTATCTGCTTACTAACAGCGCTATTTAAGAGTAATTTTGCATTAATGGTTTGTACAGATCAGCTCAGATCCTTTTTCATATTCAGAAAAAAGGTCGTAAGGGACCGAAATATTATTTGTACTGATCCAATAAATGTTTTTAATGCAACAGCAGTGTGCAGAAATCTTGATGCTTTTGTCTTAAAGAAATATGGTTTATATCATCTGAATAACTGTCCCCTTGTTTAAAACCTGAATGATCCTCCTACTGCTCTTGTTTCTTGATAGCCAAGACTACAAAAATAAGACCCGGAAATGCCAGAACTACATATTTCATATGCAAAGTGTTGCTGGAAGGAGCTCCAAGATCTATGGAGAGCAGCTGCTGAGTGGGTCTGTCTGTGGTGTGTCTGTGTCACCATGAAAGTATGACGCCTGTTACCTGGTGGTAAGACAAAACAGTGCTTGTGTATCCGTATGAAAGGTAACAGGTAACTCACTGATGGACAACCCTTGCACTGGGTTTTGACCTTCTCAGCCACGATGCCAACAGCTGCCAGTTTGGCATCAATTGACTTGACAACCCCAGGGACATCCTTCCCAGCAGCCTCCAGTGGACCGGCCTCTGTGCCTGTCAATGTAAGGGTTTGCCTGGGAGACAGAAAAAATCAAAAATTTAAAGCGTGCTTGTATTGGACCAGACGCCGCAGATTTATTTATTCTATGGGCAGCTACCTGGACACGACTTTAGCTGCAACAGTTCTGCGAGCATTAACAGCCAGCGAGTGCATTTCCTCAGCAACGGCCGAGCGGATGAACCCATCCTCGAGCGTGAACACTGTAACAGAACTGGACTTCCTTGTCACACCCAAGACCTGAAGGGGGACACACAGAGACGTGATGTATTAGCGACTCAGTGATGTTCATATTTTAGCGCAGTATATTGGTGTAGATGCTGACTAACCTGACTGTGTGTGGTAAATCCGGTCTCCGCAATCTTACATGTATCCAGGATCTTGGTCCTCGTCACTTGACCTTTTACTGCTTTGTACTCGACTGTGCACCGTCCAGACACATCATTCTGTTCAAAGACACAATTCAAGTTGTTACATGTATTAAATTATGAAAAATAAATAAATAAATGTAATGGGAGAACTATCATGTCATTCACCTCTATAACCTTCCCAGTATTGAGCTGTACTTGCAGTAAGCTGGCCAGTCCTCGTTTTAGGTTCTTGATGGTTGCAGGTTCGGCCCAGTAGGAATAAAATCCTTTTGCCTACAGCACATGTGTAAAAAGAAAGCAACGTGTTAAACAGAATATTCTGCTTCAATACGATGGTAGATGAAGCAGCTACCTACATGCTGCAACTCACAAAGGCTTTCAGGGTGTCAGTTTTCCCTTGCATACTTGTGTACAGACACATGTGAGCCTGGCCATGACATCAGAGACTATTTGCATTACATATAAAAAATATCACATATTCTTTGAAGTGCAGATCAAGAACATAACAAAAATCCTTTGGTATTAGCACGTTACATTTATACATAAGAGTTTAAGAAAATGTGATAATGATATATCAACCAATACTGTTTTTAGCACCAACATCAAATATAAACAAACATTTCTCTTAAGGATTCTTTAAAATTGGTCTTTAGAGAATTGCGAAGAAGATATGTGCCGAGCGAGACACTTCAATGAACTTAATTCTCTCTAACAGTGTTTCTAAATTACCTTAAACATCTGACCTCCACTACTGATACATGATAAACTGAAATATATCATGGGCAGTGTAATGTACCAGGTTACAGATCACTACTTCCCATGTTAATGATGTAATAAGAACAAAGCTGTTTCAATTACCTCATCAAAGTAACGTAACATATTACATTTGATTACTTTTTGATTACTTATTAGTACCATTCATTTAGTCTGTTGGTGCCCTGTAGAAATTATCCAGCCCTGACTGGAATGAATGAGCTCAGGTTGAACCGATCCGGAAAAAAACACAAATTTTTCCAGTGAGTTTTCAGATTGGTTCAACACTGGACCCTGCGTCCCGGTCACAAGTGTAGAGAGCAGCCGATTACATCATCCTACACTGTCTCCTATACAGTATGTAATTTATTTGTGGCACTCAACCACAATATCAGATAGGACCACCATAAATAGACTGTCCAGTGCTACTGTGTGTATTTTTCCTGCCACAGCCTGCCATCAGTATAAATAACCTAACAACACCAGGGGAGACACTGATCTCTCATGTTTCACACGCACCAAACTTTAAACTTTACTCCACACTCAACCAACATTAATCCTAATAGGTGACATTTTAGCCAACTTTTTTTTTCGTGAACAAGATTTACACAGAAACCTTTCAAACATGATGATGAAGATGCTGGAGTATCTGTTCACACCACTGTCAGGTGCTTGATTATGAAGTGGTACTGAAATTTTTACTGTAATCATATACATGTAGCCTACAAGTATAAAACACTTTATAAAGAGATCTGCTAGCAGCTAGCGATAATTAGCATAAACCAATGTCATATCATTCTTCTCCCAAGTCTTTAAATGAGACATCTTGCAATCAGCTTACTATTGCTCCATGGCATTCATGCATCATTTCATAATATACAGTGATGGTAAGACTGATAACAGAGAATGAGTCTGGCTCAAGCTCAAACATCTCACAACTATTACGAGCCTTATCCGACCGGCCCGGAGCCATTCTGTTAAACCAGGCTGGTTCATTCATTCTTTGACCCTCTGAGCCTGCTGACCTTTGCACGCACACACATCTGTCTGGTATTTCCCCTGCCAGCATCATCACTCCAGCACAACCAACGTAAGCTCATTACGTCTATGAAGACAACAACAGTGGAGCGCAGCAGGTACAATACTGACTTTCTAACATCACTTATGTCAGAATCTCTCACATGTTTAACACTCTAAATTGATTAAAAACAACATTTCATATAATATTTGGGAATTTCAATAACTGCTGGTTTACCTGGAGTGATTTATAAACCATGTCAGTGTTTACCAAAAATATTCACCCTTTTTGCTACAAAGTGTTTTATTTTCATATTATGTCAAAATAAGGATTAAAACCTCTTAAAAGACTATGAGGTTGTAAAGAAATCAGTTGTGTAACCACTAATAAGGACTATTTCATTTCTATGTATATTGTTTTATACCAAGAATTTAAACCATGACAAGTGTCAAGAATGGCATTGTTAATGCTCTTACCTTTCCATTTCTAAGATGCACCAAGAAAGGTTTTGTCAGAGCTGCTAATTTGGTTTTCCCCAAAACACTTTCAGCTGTTGATCCACGGAGGACGTTCTTCTTCTCAGGTCGATGGGACGCAGGCTCGATCCTCACATTTGAGATCTATGAAGAAGAGATTTAATCATTTCAGTAAACGCCTGCAGTCCTTTTTTGCATTTTTGATTTCTTTTTTTTGTGCCTTGTCAACACATGGGAGCATGCAGGCTTAACTACCAGTTTTATGGAAGGTGTATTTGTAGTCAGGAATATTATACGGATTATCCTATCTTAAAATTCACTTCATTAAAAGTTTATGTACTACATCGTGGCATCATGTCCTCTCTCGACATGCCAATGGACCGACATACCGCCAGTCGAATCAGCTGGTCATCCTTGCTGCTCGGATCTCTCCACACCAGGCTGACGTCGACATCACTCGAGATCCTGTAGCCAGCACTGCCCTCTCTTGACCCCCTGTCCCTGTCCACCAGCACCTCAGTGCTGTAGCTGAATTTGTACAGCTGGTTGTTGTTCAGCCGGGGTCCAGCAGCACCACCTGAAGAAACACAGGACACGCAGCTGGTGAATAAACACGAGTGGAGAAAGTGAGAGCGATCTACTATAAGACTCTCTGCTAGTATCATACTGTGGTGTGAAGATACTGCAGGTCTGTTTTTACAGATTTATTATTTAATTGCACATTGAACAACAGCACCGTAAATGCACCAGTGTTAGCAAAAAAGAAACATTCAAATGCTGTCTTCACTTGTTATGCTTTAGCTTACTTGCACCTGATAAAGTATATAATATAGTTTTTAGTTTTACAAAAGCATTTTTAACTAGTAGCAACCTAAAACTTGAAACAGAAATCCATCACAGTAGCCATCTTCATTTTTGTCTTCTGATATGATAACACAGTAGTGAGCAGTGGTTGTTTTTGAAACCCTTCTCCTTGTTGGTTCATTTAAGCTCCAGATTCTTAGATTTTGAGAAAATCAAACCTGGAGGACAATAAGTAAACTTTGAGGGAAGGATTCAACTCATTTCTGCTCGCATCTTGAATGTGAAGTTTCTGCACCATCACAAGTTTCTGCCTGGATGTGAGATGTCAGAGCTTCCAGCTGTGAGACACCTTTCAAAGCAATCCATGCATTTAACTGCATTATCATTAACGACAAATGCTTTAACAGGAAAAGATGATGTCAGAGTTGTCGTGGATGAAGTCAAACCAGCAGGCCTGAAAGCTTCCAGTAAGGTTGTAATTTAAATCATTTTCATTGTGAAGGTTATTGAAACCTGTGACTAAAACTTGTGAAAAAATGAATCAGTTTTTGTATGTTTGAAGCAATCTTTTCTATAATATCAGAACATGTAACACCAGGTGCATTTAGCGGTGGGAAAGATGAACTTCCATGAAACACATTGCTCCTTTTCTCTTTCCATTTCACCTCCTTTTTAGAAACACTGTAGATCATCTCAGGATAGTGCTGAGGTGATTCAATCAGCGGCCATTTAACTGGGTGTGTTCAAAGTGAGAGAAGATAAAAATCTTTCCTCTGCTCTATTAATGACGAGCTTTCCGTTAGATATGACATCGGGCCACGAGGGAAGACGCACTGACGTGTCAGTATTTGATTTCATCACAGGGCCACTGAGGAACGTGGAGCTGAATTCAACAAAAAAAAAAGTCAGTGGTCAGGGTCAGTTTGTCTTTTGTCTGACTGATATATTTGTGGAGTCAACCTGCAACCCAGTTACTTTTTTGTTTCATTATTATTCTTAACTATACTCTTTCACCTCTGATCAGTTACACAGCAGCTCTGTGTGAAGCTAGTCCCCAGACACTGACATTGAGGGTTCTGTCAACATCACCCAGCCTGATTTCCTGCCAGGATTCATTCATTTTTGGGATTTTAGAGTCAGTGGCACAATTAAATACAGGTCGAAGCTGCACACATAACACATATGATATCAAAGATCACCAGTTAGTCTCCAGTGTGTCATCCATGGAAAAGCCTCCAAAGAACAGGACAGTGACGTTTTGATCTATACACCAACCCAGCTGACATATTTCTACTGACTCAGGGTGATTTAGATTCTTTTAAGCTTCATTGAATGATTTGTTTTAAGGATCCTGTGGGCCCCAAAACACCCAGGCTACATCTACACACAGAAAAAAAAGTCACATCCACTCACCTTTGGCAGAAGCTGAGACAGAGGAGGCTGTGCAAAGCAAGAACACAACAAGAGTTAACATTGTGTGTCCTCTCTCCGCAGCCAGATGAATCAGAACCGACAGAAAAAAAGGAGGCAGTGGCTGAAGCAGCACTAAAGGGCCAAAAAAGAAAGGCAAAGCAAGTCCAAGCTTCTCCTACTACGTTTTATCGGAGGAGAGGGCAGACTCCAAACTCCACGCTCAAGTACTAAGTACGAGATAAACAGCAAATCATTAACCCGAGGAGCACAGATTTGACCGGGACTTCTGCTATTGGCAGATGCAGCCAGGTGTGCTCCCTTTTAATACAGCGGGGGACAAAGCATGTGATCGATCGATCGATCAATCAATGGAATGGGATTACCTAATTGATTGGAATCATCAAGCGAAAAGTGAGACTTGGTGTCTGGATTTCAGGTTTGCACTACATGTCCTGACAAGTCAACAAACAATAGCGTTGTGATATTTTTGACAGGAGAAGTCATAAGAAAAAAAAAGAATGATGTATATATTTACCAGGAGGAAGTAGAGAGACGTCCTCATGTTTAACACCTTTCACCTAATTTCTCCTCAGGATGAACAGTCGGCACTTTGTCGCTGTGTCTTGGTCGGAGGAAATGGGCAGTCTGTGTGAGGACCCAGCCCTCCAGCTCGAGTTACAGCATCTGAGGAGGACCAAAGATTATTATAAGAGTCAGTCTGTGTAGCAGAAATGAAATATTTCCATATAGCTACAGGTTTTGGACACAAATAAAAGTTTCTATGGAAGCTGTCGCAAACTCTCTGTTTAATTAAGATTGTTAGCAATGGTACTCCAGTAGTGTTTTTCTAATCTCCATGTGTATGTGTGGATGAGGGATGATTAAAGGTCCCATCCACTGAAATGAGCCTTGAGTATCTGCCTCTTACATTTCAAATGATGGCACCTTTAATCATTTTTCATCAGTAGGATCAGCAGAACTATTTCACACTTACTCTGCTGACTGTGTTCGAAAGGCATAGATTAAATATGCTTTCACTCCATTATAACATTGTTGAATGATTCTACATTATATAGTTTTAGGAGAAAGCTATTTTTGTCTCCTCACATTCAAATCAGTCACATGACTGTAGGTTCATACATAGTTTGTATTTACAACAGAAAAACTCAAAACTACTGTATTTTGAACACCTCTGTATTATATTTGTGTTCTCACTTTAACATGTTATCCTGTTATCCATTGGATTGGAATATTTTATGTAGAGCCACAAATGAATCAGATCAAATGTATAGGGTATATATTTTATTTTAACCATGTATAGAATATTTGAGTTTGAGCTAATAACATTTTATTGACCCATAGTTTTATTTCCTCCACGAAGGAGATTACAGTATGTATGATCTTTTTTTTCTCTGAAGTCCAGTATATGTTGTTGGACACTGGCCTTAAGGCAGAGGTCTAGACTCTCCGAGTGCCCTTCTGCTTCTACTTCTTTTTTTTTTTTACATGAACATTTAGCAGAAACATATGGATCCATGGCAAATATAGTATACATAACATTTTTAGTCACAGGAGAGACAGGTTTGTGATTGGTGCTCAGTCTGACAAGGAAAACAGATTCTCCAAGTGACAGGCACTGGTCCAGCGTCCAGCTGTGCTGTGAATACAAATGGGGTCAGAAAATACATTATTAAATTTTATCATTGAACTCCAAAACGGCGACAGTAAAACCATTCAGCCGAACTGAATACAGTTGATGTGAACTGATCCGAGCAACCAGTGGGTGTCAGTGTTTGTCTGCTGATGTTGATGGTCGTCCTCTCCAGGGGAATCCAGAGTTGAACTGAAAACACACAGAGGATCACCTCAGGACTGATGTGTCACTGAGGTTGAGATTATGCAATTTCCGTCCAACACACACACACACACACACACACACGCACACATCATCTCTGTTCTCTGATGATTTCCTCACTGTCCTGAAGGTAGATGTCTCTAACAGTTAGGAAGCTGGTCTGTCAGTAGACAATAGTTCTGATGTCAATGTCCAACTTTAGCCAACAGCCAGTAGCTGCTGCTGGGCTTCATCCTCAACTGATAAAGCACCAGGAAGTACAGTATGTCATGACCTGTGGCACTCAGAGGAATGATTGTTGCCTTTTAACAATGAAATGGATGAACAGATTTTCCCTATTTTGAGAGATTATCGCCAAACAAAATATACTTTTTATTCCTGATACTAGTCAAAGTGACTGCAAACAAAGGAAGGGAAAACCGCATGAGGAATCAATACATACCAAATTTAGCAAACAACAGAATAGAATACGGACAAAACAATTACAAACAATTATTAATAAAGACCCTTTAAGAATAATAAGAACATTAATTGCCAGGGCATACAGTTAGTCTACATACAAAAATATGAATAACAAGAATAATCTTTATTTATATAGCACCTTTCTTAACAAAGTTACAAGTTGCTGCGCAATAAATGATTAATACATCAAATGTAGGAAAATCATTAACTATCGCTAGTTTAACTAACACATAAAATATCACCTTATAAATTATATTAAAAAAAATCAAAGTAGGTTTTCAAAGGAGATTTAAAAGCAAGCAGACATGGAGCTAACTAAACTGAGATCATCCACCTATTACAAAGCCTTGGGGCCCTTGGGTGGATTTCTGAACGTGCCTACTGGGCAAAGTTCAGCCAGAGCCTCGGCATGAAGTGACTGTATGAGGACTATTAGCATTGATGACCAAAGCATTTTGGTATTAAATTTAAGAGTGAGTGAATTTGTTTGAGAGGAAGGTTGATTATATCAGTTTAGCAAAGAGTCTGCTGTTGTTCTCTACGGAGTCGAGGAAAGTAACACTGAGCATCTGTCCAAGGTTCAGATCAGAGGGTTGCAAGCAATCCCTGATAACACAGCAAACAGATACACTTATCAAAGCCGGGTATCTAAATTGCAAATTATCCATGATGTGTTGAAAGAAATATGTGTGTGTGTGTGTGTGCGTGTGTGTAACCCACTAATCTTTGTTTTTTTTCTCTGTGACTGTGATGTGGCATTCCCCTGTCTGACCATGGAGCATTCACTCCACCTCAGTCTAATCAACAGATGACTATTAGGGAACTGAAAACAGTCTGAGAAAACAAATGAGCTGCAGAGAGACAAAACCCTGCCCTCACTTCCAAAACTCACCTCTGTTACATGTACAGACGCTTCAGAAAGTATTCACACCCCCTTCATTTTGTCACACTTTGTTGTGTTGTAGATTTCTTTTTAAATGGATAAAATTGCTGTTTTTGCCCCTCAGTCTACACTCAATAACCCAACATTACGATGTTAAAACATACTTTTAGAAAAGTTTTCAAATCTCTTCCTCGAGTGGCCGTGCAGCCACACTTGAGTAACTAGGCAGGAAAGGCTTTGGTCAGGGAGGTGAGCAGCAGGGACAGGGAGACTGGTCAGGTCGTACTCTTATCATTGTCTCTATGGATGGATAACTGAACTGACCTACCATTCAAAGCCCTGCAGGGCCCCTGGGCTTGTGTGTGATGCCCATCATCTATCACTCATTAATAATAAAAAAGCTATACTCAACTGTAAACATGATTAGAAAATTTAACGTTAGATGAATAAGTGCGGCCGCGATCACCACATCACGTTACAATTTAGATAGTAGTAAGTATGCACAGACAAAAGTTTACAAAGAAACACATTTATTAAGATATATATTTACAACTTGTCACGATCCAGTTATTTACAAGAATCAGGAGTACACATGAAACAAGAGAAGAGTTATAATAAGGAGTATGTAGAAATTACAAGTATGGCACTGAGTGGTAAGAAAGTGTGTGATCAGTAAACACCAACAATCATATGAACCTTTGGGAGGGAAAAAAAGGATATTTGACACCGTGGCCATTTTATACATTTATAATAAGATTTCAAACTGCAGACACTGTATATTGTTTAACATCCTTTGTGTAAGCCGCAAAGGAAAAGCTCTGTGTAACCTGCTGCAGGTTCACTTTGATTTTATATTAAAAGGCTGCTTTTACTTCCATGCTATGCTGTGCTGTTACAGGTTGCCTGTGAATTATATGCATCCAGGTTATATCTAGAAATAAAAAACCTATAAATTGTATCTTAGTTCCCATGTTTGCATTAAACATAATGCTGGTGAGAGAGCCGGTGTGCTCTGATTTCAAGTACAATATGTATGTAGGCTATAAAGTCAGTGAAGTGCCACCAGGAGGTACCAGCATTGCCTTTCATTATGAGCCTTGAAAATGGCTTGTATCCTAATTTTCCAGTGAAAACTTACAGATCAAAACAGGAAAAAAATAAAAAACAAAAGCAAACAACAAAAGGTATATCATCAGTTAGCCAGATTTCATCAAAGAAACACATTGGCAACTGTTCAAAAGGAGGAAAGTGAATGAATGAAGACTGACTGACAATAACTGTAAAAGGTAATGTGCAAGGAACGGCACAACAGACTTTTTTTTGGACAAATTCAAGATGAATCTGACAATTCTGGAGCACCATGAAGTTACAGATACAGTTTCTAAGTTTTTGGTTTTTTTTGTTTGTTTTTTTGTTTGTTTTTTTTAAGGAAAGTGCCCCCTCCAGTGGCTGCTGCTTGACTTAAGTAACAGTCAATTGTGACAAAAGCTAAGTGGCTGCAATGAACTTCATCTCTCTTACATGAAGATTAAAGTGCTTAAGGCTGAGTTTGTTTTGTTTGTTTTTTTGATTTACATGCCACATCTTCGGGTTTCTTTCAGTATGTTTCGAGATTTCTTTAAAGTCAATGCCAAACTCATACAAACTGCAACTTTACAAACCTAATACATCCATGATTTGCCTTCATGATAATACTATATCCACCTCAGCCCCACAAAACTCTGCTCACAAACTGTATGCATCTGTGTGATATGAGTGTGATCATCTCGCATATGGAAATAAATTTAAAGTTAATTCTCTGTAGCTTTAAGTAGATCTCATTAAACATTCAACAAAGTGCTAACCAGCCAATTCACTCTAAACTAGTGACTATTTTACAAATATTTTAAAATACTTAACATTAATGAAATACAGTTAGGAGAGCCAATGTCCTATCAGTAGACAATAGGCATGCAGTGCATTTCCAGAATCACTTCAGCTTTGTACACCACCCTTACACGCAGTGTTAAAAACTGCAGCTGTGAGACTTATAAAACCAAGGCCCTTTTAGAAATGAAGTGCTACCTCAGAGAAAACAACAAATCTACCTTCATTGTGTCCTGCTCATAAGTTATAACCCGCTCCTCCATCGTTACAGGCTAAACTGGGTGTTATCTTGTGAGCCACTTTACCATCATACCTGCCTATACTGCATTTGTTTCGTTTGTATTGTATGAGAGCTACAGTACATTTCAAAGGTTGTTCTTCATTTAAAAATAGGGCCATGAATAACTCTAAAAAATAACTCTAAATTTATTATGTACACATGAATGAGACTCTTGGTTCTGGACACTTTAGCTGATTAATTTATTTCCCTTCATTGCTGGTATCCCAACTGCAGAGTCCTGCAGAAGAAAAAAAAAAACATCTCAGTATAAACACATTCCACAGGGGAGGGTGGGGGATCAATAGTTTATACTGCAATGTTAATGATAAAATCAAATAGTGCTTACCTGGTACATCCGTCTTGCTTTTGGAGACTCTGTGGAGGTCTTAGGTAAACAAACTGCACAAAACAGGAGGCAGATTTAAGAACAAGTGCGATAAAATCAAGACATAAAATGCACAAATACATAACAGGACTTTGCTAACAGCTCTTTGACGCTGTGTTTAGATTAAGTGGAGGTTTCTTGCAAAGTGTACGGATCCTGATGAAGGCCACAAGCATCAGCCTCACATTAATATCGTAGATCCAAGTAAAGTAATGTTTCGCAATGTTAACACTGACTATTGAGAAATAACTGTTCCCAGCTCGAGTGAAATTGCAGCTGAATTAATGAGCTGTTGATTCTTACCAACTCTCTCTCACGGCTTCAATGTCACTCACGAGATTCTGCGCTAAACAGATGCCAAAGATCTAAAACCGCAAACAAACAAACACACACACACAGAAAGAACATGTTAGGTTCATGAGAAGTTGACAGAGATCAGATGTAGAAGTAAGCTGTTAACACTGTTCCTCACCTGTAGTAATGCAATCCCAATAAAGATGCCTGCCACCACTGTCAGGTTGTCCTGGAGCCACTTCTCAAACTGAGGGACGCAGCCTTTGATATAGATGAAAGTCCGCTGCTCTGAGTCCTGGAAGAGCACAAGTCAAACAAGTAAAGCAGCTTATAACCAGATGCAAATGAAATGTTTTGAAATGACTTTTTTATTACCCTCTGAAAAGTATTCAACGTTGGGGTTTGCTTTATTTTGCAACAGTTGACAACATTTTAACAACAGTTGTTAATGTTATGTTATCTTGTGGTCTCCTCATAAGCTCTTCAAATTAAAACCCTTCTGAACTAATGTTACCTGGTTGTAAACACACACACTCAGCTTGCTGTTTTTCTCCTCTGCCTCATTAAAAACGGCTTCACTCTGCCTTTTCCCTCAGATTTAAAGTCAAGGAAACAAACACAGCCTTTTCCTTGCATTATGCTGCTATAGAGTAAGGCCAGAGCTAATGATGGGGGAGGGGTCTCACTTCCCATTGCATTGCTGCAGCATGACTAATACCGCACAAGCCAAAGAAGTGCTGATGGAGAGCCAACTGCTGTATTTTGAAGAGTGAGGAGTTGGGGGAACAAACTGAAAGAGGGATATTGTGCCCAGGGTGGAGTACCTGATGACCTCATGCAGCCATATAAACCTGCCTGAGGCGAAAGACGCATGAGCGATGTACACTCTTCATGCAGGTTTACAGCTCCAGCTTAGTTTTAGACGAGGGTCTCAGTCTATCAGCGTAAGTTATCTCACCGTTTTTGCTCGGATGTCGTATCCACACTGAGTGTTGATGACATCCTCCTGTGAAGTAAAGAGAGATAACGCTTACACATTGTTAAAAGGTAGAGTCGAGGTTATTAGACTGATGTTTGTCATATATTGGCAAGTTAAGACTGCTTGTTTTCAACCTGGACTTTTTTTTTCCACAATCATGATGATTTTGTCACTGTCAAGATCAACATACTGTAACATTACACCAGGACAGCACTGTTGTCCAGTATATTACTGTAGTGGGTCTGGAGATGTACTGGACAGCAGTGGTCCCAAAGAACTAAACCTGTGTTAATCTGCACAGAATCGGAGCTGTAGACCTGAAACTCAACACTTGTATCCGAGTCAGATTTAGCTCATAAAAAAGGGGACTTTCGACTTCATTTTGGACATTTGGCTGCTGAGAGACTTTGACCTGGTCACAGCCTGAAGCAACTGAAAAATAAATAAGACAGTAACAGCCGGGTCTTATAAATCTGATTATTAGGCTTGTGCAATGAAATAACTTGGCCATGTGAGCCCGATATCATAAATCACAAATGTGCTTAACAATCTGTGCAGCATTATAACACCCTCTGTCCTTACACCCTCGAATCAGACGAGGACAAACTCCCTTAAGAAAACAAATAACTACTGTCTGTGTAGCCAAACGCATGATGTAGCCTATTCCTCTGTGCCATTGAGCTCCACTGTTGTACAAAAACTATTAAAAACACTATCAACTCCTGTTTGAGTAAGGTTTTCTGAAAACAACAGCACCAAGTTATAGGAAATTACAAAGCCTTTTTAATGAAATTATATATTTGGGACCCTTTCTTTTGATAGATTTAGTTCTTTGATAGGATGAAATGAACTGAGAACCATAAACAAGGCAGGGACGTCAGAAAGCACTGAGAGATGAATGAACACATTCATTTATCTTTCTACAGTATTTGATGACAGTAAAACGAATATAGAAAAATGTCAGCCCCATCCTTTGAATTATGCGTCATTTTAATAGTCAGCAGTCAGAGACCTGAAACACTTGCAACTGTTTTGCAATTTGTTCATGAAGACATGTGATTTGATTTGGACTTGGCCTCAAGGACTTAAAGGCAAGGCGGTGTAATTTATATAGCAACAACATAATACTTCTCTGTCAAGCAGCTCTAGACTCTTGAAGGCTCAGACTGAAAATGCCTCGGTGTTGGTTTGCCCAAAAAAAAAAAAAGTCAGTGTTCAGCGCAAGTGATAACCTCTGGGAACATTGTGCGATTCAACAACCATTTTCTGTTGATGCTAATTGTCATGAAGTGTTGCGCTCAAAGAGGATGACCTTGTTGGAACTGCACATCCTTCGGTCAGCAAATAAAAAAAAAAAAAAAAAACACTCTTGTGCAACTTTCATTAGTGAAAGTGAAGCAATTCTGTTTTTGCTGCGGCAGAGTGTTGTCATTGCTCTAAACAGAGAGCAGTGTTTTTCTGCCAAAAAAAAAAAAAAAAAGAAAAATCGCCTTGGTCAAGGTAACTCCTCCCGGCCGCTTCCAGACTTTGCTGTGCTGGCAGAGTGTGAGAGGACTAAACACTGAGGCCTGGACGTCCTGTTGGAAGTCAGCCATGATTGACAACATCAGCCAGCCTTCTGCAGGACACAGATAACCCGACTCTCTGTCACAGAGAGGACCTTCACAATTTCCCCTCCAACTGTCAGCAATGTAAAGACTTCAACAGTTTGCTCTAAGACACAAAAACACTAAATGACACCCATGAGCTTGTTATGATTTACAATAAAAGGGAGTGAATTGGCTTTGAAAGAGAAAGACTTTGGCCTTCACTTTCAGTTAGTGACTACCAGTTACCATCCTCCTGCTAGCTGCTCGGTCTTAGTCTCAATTAATCCATTCAACCTAGCACATACAATATAGTCCATGTTGCATTGCCAACAGGACGTCTATAAGATTACTATAAACTGTCCAAAACCACTGCGCACCCCCCTCCCAAATGGCCGTCCTGGGAGCCTCTCCTGGTTGTCGCTGCCTGATTCCAGATGTTTTGGTTCTGGTTCTTCGACCTCCAGGAGTCCAAGCCTCCTCCTCCTCCTCCTCCTCCTTCTCTCTTTCTCTCTCTCTCCCTCTGTGTGTTTGTTTCCTTCTCTTAAACATACGAGTGATGTGATTTTCTTGGTTTTGCTTCATGTATGTTTGTGGGTTTCATGTATGTTTGTGGGTTTGTGTTCAGGGTGGAGAGGAGGTCGTGTGGCCCTGGTCCTGTATGTTGGCAGCACCTGGAAGTTGTTCAGTGTCCTCCCAGATCATATTATACATTTATTTTTACAATCTATAATGTTGTCCCCATACTGTAAATCTATTTGTTGCTCTATTCCGTACACACAACCTGTATTACATGTCTGTCCGTTCTGATAGAGGGCTTCCTCCTCTGTTGCTCTTCCTGAGGTTTAAGGGTTTTTTGGGGAGTTTTTCCTTTGTCCAATTCAAGGGTCTGAAGACAGAGTGTGTAGTAATGCTGTACAGATTGTTGAGCCGCTTCAGGCAAATTTCTTATATGTGATATTGGGCTATATAAATACAATTTTACTTGACATACCGCTGGATCTTTGGTGCAGCAAGAAAAGGGTACTCCGCATTTCTCTCGACTCGGGTTCGAATCAGTGCAGTTGAAGTAGATGTTCAAATTCCAGTCATCAGCTCCAAAAGCTCCACAACACTCCCACTGCAAGGTTAAACAGACAACCAACCAACCAACCGTCACATATACATCAACTACTTCCCACAGGAATGAACAACCATGATTCTCACATTCTGGTTCTGTAAAAACAACGCATGGGTTGAAATCAGTACTGAGGATAAAGAAAGAAGAGTGCTCACATATTCCTGGGTGAAGTCTATCAGGTTCTGCAGGTCAATGTCGTCCCTGTACGCCCGAATGTTGTTGTTAATAAAAAAGTTGAGCTGGTCCTTGATCCAGTCTTTGAAGACAAAGGCCAGGACTCCTGCAGTCAGCTCCAGGAAGAAGATGATACCCAGGAAAACTGAGAACTGAAAATACACAAGCAGTTCATTGGATTTAACAAATGTTATTATGAAAGACTGAAACATCTCTGACGAGGGATTTAGGGAACGTACAAACTTGAGCAGGAAAGAGTTTTCTCGCAGAGCTCCGATGCAACCAGCGAATCCAAGGATGAACATGACACCACCCACCACAAGGAAGAGCCAGACGGGGTCGAAACCCCCGAGGTCCGTGATGGACGAGAGGTTAGAGAGAACACCCTGGTGAGGAAGCAAAAGGGGGCAAGAGAAAGTTGTTAGAAGGAGGATTAGGGGAAGGAGATTAGAAGAATTGTCTCATCTTCTGTTCTTAATAAAGGCAGGTAAAATTCTTTTTTCTTAAGTAAGGGAATACAATTGGTACATTCACATCTGTACAGTAAATATGTAACAGCAGCCAGCAGCCTTTTAGCTTAGCTTTGCACCTCAGTTAATTAATGAGTTTTTTGAGCATCTCAAAAGATAATTAATTTACATGTGTAGCTTGTTTGTTTAATCCATAAAAACAAGTATAAAAATAAAAAGTTATGGTTTTACGGGGGAGACTATTTCCTGGCTGGGAGCAGTAGATTCACACTGGTTGCCAGACAACCACTCTCGGCCATTAAAAAGCCAGCACATAACCCTCTATTGCACTTCAGTTTGTGATTGGATTAAACAAATAAGATATAATGTGTCGATTTGTGTGCTTTAGAGGAACGGGTAGGTGGATTTTGTTACCTCTGGACAGAGCCTGCTAGCTGTTCCCCCCTATTTCCAGTCTTTGTGCTAAGCTAAGCTAAACGGCGGCTGATTCCAGTTTCATATTTAACGTACAGACAACGATCCAAAGATACTCTACACCAAAGATGACGAACTACAAGCAGCGCCAATGTTATAAAATGGGATACACTTCCTGTCTCCTGAGTGGGCGTGGTCGTGATTGTTTGTTCATGTCAAAACAATACAAGACCGAATACAGTATGAATTTGTGCCTGACTCTGCCTGACTCATTTTTATCTGCTAGCTTAGTATCTGATCAAGTTTTATTTCAGTTTTAATTCGTGGTTTCACGTAGAAGTCCCTCTTAACTTCTGCTTCTGCAGTTGGAAGGCAGTGCTGCGTCAGTGAAACCTGACCCGACAGAGAGAAGAGAGATGTGTGTTGCGAGATCCCGCAAGAGTTTGTTGATGAGACAGAGACAACACTCGAACAAGGTTAATTTTCTCGGTCTGAAAAACTGCATTTTAGTGTCCGAATCTTGGGAAGATCTATGGTAAGGTCCGATATTTATTTCGTTGACTATGGGGCGAAGGAATCGGTCATAATCTGTGATCACGTTCACTTCTCCTATTGGAGTGAATAGACTCAAAGTTGCCGATGGTCTCCTAAAGGTGTAGCGAAACCCATGTGGCACAGATACAGGAGATGATCCTAAGTGCACCGTCTCCTTTCTGAACTCAACTATGCCTTAATAAATTTAAATCTTCATCTTTATCCAGAGAATATTTACATAAATTTATTTCTCTGGTTCCAGCTTTGCATACGTGAAGATTTGTGTTTTCTTTTATATCAGTGTAAATTGAAACTCTTTGGGTTTTGGAGTGTTGATCATTCAAAACAAGATGTTTGAAGACATCACCTTGGGCTTACTGGACTGTGAATGACATTTTTCACTATCTTCTGACATTTTTAATTGACCATTTACTTGAATAATCACAACAACAATCATCAGGTTAATAATATCGTTAGTTGCAACCATGTGTGAAGGATGAAGCAATAACCTCTAATACTCCTAGTACTGAAGGGGTAACACCATGAATGAATCTGTGAAATGCATCAGATACATTCAGTCCATCGTTCAGAGGGGTGTCCCACCAGAAAGCATGACATTCCTTTCTGATTCAGTAAAGCCACTGCTTCCATTTTGTGCAGACAGATGGGCGTAAACGACAAGTGGTGAATGTAAATGATCCGCTTAGTTTAAGAATGATTTGCAGATGTCGATAAGGAAAAAAGATTCACACAATGAATAAGTGAATAAAACGTACCTTTTCGCTCCATGCCCACAGCCCGATGCCAAGGAATGCCACTCCGAGGAACTGAAAGAGGGGAAGAAGAGAGAGACAAGAGAGATGAGAGAGCAGGATTATTTTGCTGTGACTACGACATGTAGTCATCACACAGAAGCACAGAGAAAGAAACCACAGAGAGGTTTTCCTGGCAGCGGTCCATTTCTAAATATTTCTCATCTCAGTTTGCAGTATCAGCAGGAGACTCCCACATTAGAAAGCATATTTAAACAGCTAAGAGCATCTAAAAACACGAGGCTCACAGACATTTACTGCCTATAGAAAACAAAGACTGTCTTGTCTGATCAGGGCCGAAGAGTTCAAAGTTAGGAATCAATACACTGATGCCATTTTTCAGATGGCTCTTAGGCTTTTTACTTTGAAATGAAGCACAGAAATTAGACTTGACTATAATTATAACAGCCTAGAAGAATAATACTTAAATGATTATAATTTTGTAATTTATCAGTCATTTTATTCATGTACTCATTAAAACACCAATTTTCTAATTATACAGAAGTGAGATTTGCTCACTCTTCTTCATTCTTCGTATCAGACAACAGCAGCAACTTTAAGACATCACACTCTGAATGACAGGCACACAGAGAGGGCCGGTGAGGAGACTGACAGGGATGCTAAAAACTTTATGGTCTACAGGACCCACAGATGTGGCGCCCCAGCACAATTTGTCCCGGTAGTCCTGATGGCCAGTCCAGACCAAACGTGTTTGATGGGCATCATGTTGATAGATGGGGGTAACTAAATTTACATAGTTGGACTATGAAGTATATTTTAGACGATATTTGACTGGATTTGTATTGTATTTGGTTAGTTGTAAGATTTATAATTGAAACACTGAAGTGGTGGCTTTAATACATACAAAATTGTAGGATGTCAGAACATATTGTCATGACAACTCTCCATAACGACAGAACCAGAGTATCTGAAGACTGTGAGAGATGGACATAAGCTCAGGCTCATATTTGTACCTGGTATTTATATTGTTTTGTCAAACTTTGAACACACAGTTTTTTATATCATGGATTTGACATTGTAAGGCTTATCTGTCATTCAAATATCAAACGGAAATAGTAAATGTGATTTGACTTGGTCCTTGACTTAATAAAAAAAATTTACTTCCAACTAAGATTATGAATGATTCATAGCAAGAATAAAAACAAACTAAACTAGACAAGGCTACCCAAACAACCACCAAGTTCACGAGTAATGATGCTGTTTAGAGAACTGATGTTAACTCAAGTCCTTCTATTAAACCCGTGAAGAATTCCCCCTAAATAGACAAAAAGCACTTTGCAGATTAACTTTCCAAGGGATTATTTATGAAAGAGATGCAGAGGAAAGAGGAACAGATGCTTTTGACACAGACTTCCTCTGGTGATGCATGACTGGTGGACGGCCCATTGAACGCACGGCTGCTGACAAACTCTGTAGGGCCCGACAGGTGACCTTCCACTACAGGGTTCATGAAAGGCCACAAACATACTGGCACCACTAGACAGGGTTATGCAATATGATGATATGCTGCATATTCGTGTTTATACTGTACACAGGCATTTTTATTGCAAATCAACAAGCAGGACTGCAGTGTGTAATTGTCAAGTATTTAATTTACTGGATTAGCCAAACTAGCAACCCACACCTGGTTCATCGGTTAATTAATAGCAAAATAATCATTTCAGTCAATCATAATGCAAAAATGGCAAACTTTCTCTGGTTCCAGCTTCTCAAATGTGATGTTTTCCTGCTTTTCATTGTAAATTAAATATGTTCCATTTTAATCAGACAAAACAAGAAGTCACCTTTACCTCTAGAGTATTGTGGTGATCATTTTCATTTTCACTTTTCGGACATTTTGTAGACTAAACACTTGAACACTTAATGAAAAAAATTGGTAGAATAATCATTATTGAAACAACGTTGTAATCGCAGGCCTAAACAATTTGAATTTTGAACAGGATTATGCGTTTAATCAGGTGGTCTATGTGATGTCTTGTTTTGTCTCACAAAGTAATTTAATGTAATGACCTACAAAAGAAGTGAATTCACATATTTGGGAACTTGGAACCATCAAATGTTTAGAGTTTTTTAGTTGAAAGATGGTTTAAAAAAATTAAACGATTATCAAAATAGTTCTCAGTTAGTTTTTCAACATGTTTTTTTAATCAACTAGTCCTTTCAGCTATGACCCACAGCTGATTTCAAACAAGACCTTCTTTCACATTAACATATATAATACTTTGCATTATTAAATGGCATTCCTAAAGCCATTTGCTCTCACTATCAACACCTTTAGAAAGTATGTCTGACCCATCTTCTTCTCCTCAGTAAAACAGAAGTATTTAAATTGGTAACTGGAGGCCCAGAGCGGGACTTCCAGAAATTCCCGATGGGGTTACTGAGAGAGTCCAAACCACAAGAGGAGATGTTGTTGTGTCTATTTGCTGAGCACAGGGTGACCAGGGATGGACATGACTGCTCTAAGTCCACTTTGCACTGCCCCCATCCAAACACCACTGACACAAATCAAATATCCTCAGATGAGCAAACACACGATATTGTCAGGCAGTCAGGAAAGCCCTTTCATCTGAGCTCCTCAAACGCTGACAACAACACGGAGCAGAAGACAAAAAGCCTGCTGACAGCTGACAGTGGGAGCAAGTGCACAGGAGCATGGAGCCTTCACTGCAGGGATGAAGCCACCCGTGAAAACCAGAAGGGCAGAAAATAATATAAAATAAAATAAAATAAAGGCCACGACTGTCAAAGAATTAGACGTTAAAGCTACTGCTGATGGAGAACAAAAACATGTCATGTCAATGTGTTAAGCTGAGGATACACCAGGCCTGAAACAGCAAACAGCGGACCTACCCAGAATATGATGTTGAATCCGAAGATGAAATACTTGATGCAGCAGCTCACTTCATGAGCCTTGAAATGCTTTCCTGACATCATTTTTCTGTCTCAAACGCCGCCCGCTGAGGACAGGAATCACATCTATGGTCCCTCTGTGTGCTTGACAGCCTGGTTGTGAGAAACACCCTTTTATTTTTTAAGGCTCGACAAAACGCGCCGTCAATTGTTTCCGCGCCTAATGGCAAACATGATGTTGTATCTCCGCTGACAAAAGGCGCAGATGAAGCAACACGGAAGCGCGTTTTCTGTCAGTGTCACTTTATCCAAGTTAAGACCTCCAAAGGTAAAACGGTGAAATAAATCCGCTGAAGTCAAACAGATTGAAACCGATGGTCTTCTATCTGACCCATAATCTAGACATGGCTGTTATTTGATTGACGTGTGTGGGAACCAATGAGGGTGTTTAGTTGTGAGAAGAGGCGGGACTTCCTCCAGCAGAGGGCCCTCAAGTTTCCATGAAATACAGCATGCCGTGATATTTAGTCATTTATCATTATCAGTATAATTTATTAAATAAGATTATAGAATTAAACTTTATAGCACATATTAGCCTGTAAAGCCTGAAAATAGGTTTTTTTATAAATTAATCGGACATTATGAAATAAAATAAAATAAAAATAAGTTAAATAATAGTAAAATAATGGCTACAGATGACATATAACAAAACCGTGAAATTGTGAAATAATCCAAAAAAATTAAATCACTCATCATTGTCATTGTCAAGCTAAATAAAATAACATTTAATTTAAAATAAAAAACTGGATTATTTTTTTTACAATATCATGGTTATATCTTTTGACTGCATGAATTGATGATTATTAATTTAGATAAAAGACACAATTAGTCACAGTGTATGAGGTCTGTGTCTGTGGGGTTTTGAAAGGTGGGTGTTGAAGCATGTTTACAGGGGCACATACATGTAAGTCCAGACACACAACCTGTTTTAGAAGTCTGTACATTTATAAGTTCTTTTGTAAAGTCTCAGACAGTCAGCTGTGGAGAGCAGTGGTGTCTCTGTGTATTCATTTATTCACATATTTTTGAATATTCTAACTTGTTTTATACTGAAAACTGAAGGTTGTTCATGGGTTCTCAGTGCTGAGAGAAATAAAGGCAAAGTGAAAGAACTTTGACCCCTGGTGGCAGAAACTGTCACCTGCATCATAGTGAGTTTGTACATTGTTCATTATGTAAAATACAATACACATAAAGCTACAAAATGTATAGGAATTGACTGTGAATATGGAAGTGAATATTGATCTACAAAATAAACACCACTAGCCATTCTGAGTAGAGGCTTGGTTTATTGCATAAAATAAAAGTATGTTCTAATCTATTACAAATATTTGTTTACAAAACAGGATAAATTATGAAAATAAATATTCTGTGCAGTTTGTCTGTATTGTCAATGCAAGCAGAAAACAAATGAGATTTATAGACACACGTAAGTCCATAAAAAAGACAAGTCATTGTTATGAGATCATAATCATCCCTCTTGCCAAGACAAACATCACGAGGGCAGCATTAAACAGACTCTTCTGTTCACACAAAGTCCTTTAACTGATGCTAATTCACTGATGCTAATTCTCAACTTGTTACATTTCTCTTGTTCTCTGCATCATGCAAACAACCACCAGATGTATGATTCAGTATATTACTGCAGCACAATCTAAGTATTCTTGGCACTACAACTACTCTGTTCACGCTATCAATACTGTTTCCAAAGTTATTCCTAAAGTTACAATAAAAAAAAAGAAATGGTTTGCAACAATGTTTGGCAACACAAATGTAGGAATAATACTATATCAAAATAATTCACCATTTAGGCAGTTGCTTAGATTTTGGCTGCACTTCACTTACAAAAATATAAATGGTTTTTGGATTTAACAAAATACTTCATGTTGTTAAAAAATCACTTCAGAATCTCAAGAAAATAGTTGTTTTTCTTTGTAAATCATAATCCTTCATTTCATCCTTCATGCAAGCACAAGTTATTTTAGGGGTCTGAGTTCCCAGAAGCCTCAGCAGGAGGACAGGAGTAAAATAATATTAGTTAAACAGCTTGAGGCAGCTTCTAAGAACAACATGTACAACAATGGTTTGAGGTGAAAAAGCTCTGGTAATCTTTGTCTTTTAGTGTTACTGTTTTGCTTTGCAACACCCAAACATATTTCCCTTTTAACTCTACACAGAGAGTCTCAATAATTTTTTTGCTGCTAAATTAGCATGTTAGTTTTAGGTCAGAGGTAATAAAATCCTAACTTGTCCCATTATTTCCCCTGCTATAAACTACACATCTCATCCATTTACTACCTAATGTTAACTGATTGTTAACTGACTGTTTTTCTCCATTTAGAGCCAACAGTGTCTAAGAATGCAAAGTATACATCACAAATTGTGAAACTTTAATCCATTATTCTGATTGATTAAGGCTTCTTGCACAGTTTAGTTTCACTGACATTTAGCACAATGTCTAAAATACTGAGGCTGGGATAAATAACCCTGAAGAGCAATTTAAGAGATGAGATGTCTGAGTGAAAAAGCTGTGCATGAACTAGGTAACTGGAGTAAATAATTGTAATTGTCGTGTTCTGAAGTGCTATATACTGTGCAAGCAAAAGGCTTTGAGAACCATTTTTCATTTTGTGCAAAATAAGAAATTATTTACTTGAATTGTCAATTGTATTTCAATACATTTTGATTTTTACATTCTGTTTTTTTTTTTTACTTTGGATTTTGGCCAGTATCAAGGGGTACCTATTCATTCCGTAATATCTCAATGATACGCTTTTCCTAAGAAAATAACTGCATATTATGCTGTTAGTAAATACAGACAGGAATATATTAAACATTTCTCATATACTATCTTGAACAATCACTGTGGCATGCTGGAAGAAAAACATAGCACACCCATAATAGAAAGAAGTATTTTGTTTTTCTGGGTTTCTTTCATCAAAATACCTGTCGACACAAAGGGCAGGTGTAATAGCATGAACCCATTATGTATTTGAAATACATTAGGCTTTGTGTGAATTACCTTCTGTAACATCTTACGCACCAGCTTGTTGATACTTCGAGTTTTAATGCATTAGTAAATAATGCATTATTAATCACAGTTAATGAATCCAGTAATTTATTGTTTCTAAACATGGTTTCATAACGGCCAGACTGCACCTATGAGGTGCTATATTTATGTTTATAAAGGCAATATAATGCTTTATAATGAGGTTACAAAATCTTCTCTTGAAAGAAGCTTGAAATGCATGATACCAATAATATTTTGACTCTTAAAGAGATTACATGATCTCTCATGTGAAGCCTGAGAATGCATTTGGAACACTGTAAAGGTTTCTTGGCTTTGATACTGTGTTACTTAAAAAGTCATTCTGTGTCATGTTAGACTCATTTTGTGAAACCTTTTGTTCTTTGACAGAGTTGCATAAAGACTGGTGTGTAATGAAGACCAGACCAGGGAAGGAACAAGGAAAAGATTAATCCCTGCAGTTGGCCAAAATGTGCATCACCTACGTCATAGAGTCACTACAGCACCAGTGGACGTCACCCGACTCACAGACGTGGTGGTGCATCTTGTTGCCATGCTGTTTGAAACCATGCTGGGGAGGAGTGTGGAAGCACAACCAGCTGAGCAGCAGACTCAGGTCACTTTAAGTCACCTTGATCGTAGACTTCTTGTGGACACAGAGCAAGGAGACATACGGCACACCGATGAAGGCCCATTTCTCATTGGGCCAGAACATGATGACGGGTCCTCGCTCCGGGGCCTCGGTTGCAACGTCAAAGTAGGCGAAGCAAACACAACCCAAGTAAGAGGCCAGACAAATAAGGATGTGCCTGTAAAAGCAAGAGGAGTTTGAATGAACCAGACAGTTTGAGAAATGGTTTACTAAATATATCTGGGTGTTTGCAGGTGCATCTGTGCAAGATTAACAATGTCTGCAGAACAAATCTCCTTCTCATCAGGTTGTTTTAGTCTGTAATGAGTGTTTACAATCTCATTTTCTTACAACAAGCAAAAAAGTGCGGTCCAGTGCAATCAGAACATTTCAGATTGTTTCCAATGCAAATACACTTTAGGAGTAATTAGCAAAATTAAATTTTTGCCAATATAGTTTAATTTTTCTTGATTCTAGTGGATCAACTTCACTATTTTTTATGTTTCAAAATCCAGACCATCATTTCTGGGAAATAATGAAAAATATAGTTTTAACCGGTTGATATTATCTGACTGCACTGGCAGATTTATTGAGATTTACTGCTTCAAGAAAATCTGATTTTTAGAATTAAGTTGCACACAAGATAAGATGGATATGTTTGCAGTCTAAATGCACTTTAATTACATTAATTTCACTTATAGTGTCAATACATGCTCAGTTTTCTCAGTCGGCTTTGAGCTTACCAAGCACAGTGTAAGTAGGGAAAGTTGACAGATGACCACATTTCACAGAATATCCTGTCACTGATCCAGCAAAGCAGAGCCAGCGCCCACCAGATCCCTGAGATCAAGCCCAGCTTGAACACACGTGGGTTTTCACACCTGCAATGACCAGAGAGAGCATGAGAAAGGTACACACACACAAACACACACACACACACACACACACACACACACACACACACACACACACAATACAAAGGCTGGGGATAAAGTGGATATGTCGGCAGACATCTATAGTATTTTATCTTCATTGACACCATCATCAGCACATGATTTTTACTTAAATTCTGACATTAGATTTGCTTAATCTTGTGGATGCAAACCTTCAGTACTGTATATTTGATTTGGGTATGCAAAAACAAAGAAATCTTTTTTGGCACCTTTAATAGATGAATAAAAAAGTAACAAAAGAGAACCGGTTATGCAGTATAATTACATTTAACTTGAGATGAAAAAATAGAACTAATTTATCAAAGATACATAGAAATCTAAATCTAAAGTGACATATGATCAGCTTTTAGGTTGATAATGTTTGCCTCTGCAAACAGCCAGCAGATAAAGAGGAACATTATCATTCAATTGAAGTCTGGTTTGTTTCTACCTGGTGAATGTAAATCCAATATCCACTCACATTTTTGTTCTGTTTTGAGTCTCCAAAAACCCCATTAACTACCATCTGGCTCTCCAGCTGCTAAATGCTCCACTATGTTAACCAGCTAGTCGCCAATTTTGTCTGGTGTTTGGTGCAGGGCAGGTAGTGTACTGTGGAGTTTTTGAGCGTTGACATTGAGAAACAGCTGCCTGATGTCTGAAAGTTGATACTGCAACAATTTATGGGCCAGAAAAACCAAAGCAGTGAGCTGAAAGACGCTCACGCACATTGTAAAACTGAGGTGAGACTGTAGAGACGAGCAACGTATTTCACATATACATTATAATATATCCATTGCTAGTATGAAGATATTGATCATAGTAGATTTAAGGTCTATTATATTTTGTAAATCTGTCATGAATATGCCAGTTGATGATTAGGATCATTTTAATACTAACAATATAATACAATATAACTTTGCTCTCGACTGTAGTGGAAACAGAACTGTGCTGTAGAAAACAACATTAAGACGTAAAACAACATACAAAAAAAAAACCACGAAACCATGGGAGCGCTCCACCAGGAGCAGCAGCTGTTAGGAGCGGGAGCGAGGGAAAGAAGTGAATCAAAATTGAGATAAAATAAAACTACAATGTCGTGTTTAAAATTCTAGCTGGATTGGGCCTTGCCAGAAGTAATTCATGATCATACAGGGTGTGGGTAGTCTCTCTCAGAATACACCGGGCTTTGTATTCAGCTCTGGTGGTGAACAAATTCCCCAGATGGTTCTGAGATTTTCTAATGATTTTACTGGCTGTGTTGACTCTAGGTGGGCGGCTTTTATGTTTACACCTGAGAAAGCACAGAACTGTGATCCGAGTACCAACAATTCTGGCCTACTTCTCTGCACAAATATCTCTTGGTGGACACACCACTGACCTACAGATACGTGAGCTAATCCAGAGTGCTGCTGATAAGCTATTCTTAGTCTTGTCCTCCTTATACACACCAGTCACGGCCGAGGCAAACACTGAGTGCCAAAACAAAGACAAGGGACAAGGAAGGCTGACTAAACTGTGTTGACAGAATGGTCACTATGACACAGTTTGTCACATTCCCCTAAGACTGAGCATTTGATGAAGTCATACCATTTGACAGGCTTTTAATTTTGGTTACCATTGTTTCAAGGTGAAAGGAATGCTGGGATGACACAAAACCTTTTCCAGAAAGCTTCACAACACAATAAGTTTGACATAAACAACAAGCGTCACTCAGCTGCAGAGGACATGAAGAATTTTAAGTGCTATAGCTCTGTGACTCTTCTACCTACTACCTGTTCCCACGTCCAGCTGATACGGAACATTATTATTCATCTGGAGTTTTTGTCTGCGGCAGCCAAAAGAACGTAATGTCCAATACTCACTCACACACAAAAAGCATGGCTCTTTAGTTCACTAGGTGCTCCGCTATGTTTACCATCTAGTAGCTAACTCTGTCTGTCAGCTGATTGGTGCCGGGCAGGTAGTGGACAGCTGCAGACAGCTGCCTACTGCAGCTGGAAACAAGGACGATGAGAGCAAAGTTGCAGGCTGGAAAACTAAAACAATTAACTAAAAAGAGGCTAAGATGCTCTGTACAGCTGCGGGGAGCTGCAGAGTTGGCTGGTAATTCTGGGAGTTTGTCACTACAAGCAACACTTTTTCACATTACACTGGTCATTTGCATGTTAATGGCGACATCCCAAACTGATCCAGGCATATGTTAATGGATCCTTTCTTTACTGAACTCTACTGTGTTTTGTCCATGTCGGCCTGTGCGCGCTGCTGTGCTGCTCTTCTTAACAACAGCCGGGGTCTACACTGCGAGCTTTTCACTGCATGTGAGAGTGGAAACTGTGTGAATGTGAAAAACGCTGACTGACTCTAGCTCTGACAGCCGGGTTGCCAAGACTTGTTGATCCAGCGATAAGGAGTCTGTTATCTCCTCTCTTTCAGTGTGCAAAGCATTCAGCGAGCAGCTTCTCATTTTAATTCAGCTGCGACCGTCGCTTTCACCAGTTGAAATGGCCTCGTCAGCAGCAGGTCCTATCAGCTGTCGCTAATTAACGTTAATTCCCCGAGTGATGGCAGGCCAAGATAAAACTTGGCTGTTATTATCAGTTATTGGTGTGTTCTCTGCAAACCGCTGTCGGTACTAGACTGTTTGTGAGATAAAAGAAGAATCACTCTGCGATGCGTTGTGTTTCCCGCTTTACGTCACAATCTTCTACTTAAACCTTTCTTAATATCATATCAATGATTTAAGATCATCATTTTTTTTTTTCTTTCAGTATTTCAATCAAGGAGCTGGTTTCAGTATCCAAGAAATCCAATATTTAAGTATTAAACATTAAACTCACATCAGGATTGGGGACAAAAAAATTGATTGGTACAGCCATAACTGTTGATATAAAAAGTATGTCTGAGTGCAGCTTTAATGCCTTTGCTATCATTAGCTACCATGAGCTACTGGTCCTACCAGACCAAGTAAGGCTGTAACAACAAAACCCCTGACTCTACTGAACTGAATGAATTCAGCTTTTCATTTGTAAGAGGGAGAATGTCTTACTACTTCTTTCAAAAGGTAACATGGTCTCACTTTAAGTCAAGTAATGTATGTCATTCAATGAACCAAACAGACAAAATGCTGTTATCTTACATAATTGGTACAAGGAGGGAGTAGAAAAAAATGGTGACATGGCCACCCAACAGCAACAGGAAGTACAAGAATAGATGGCCAACGATACATCCTCCCAGAGCAAACTAGACCATTAACTTGTCATCAATAATGTATTATACTTTATGTGTTGTAAGTGTTTACTAATTATATTCTCAAGTCCTGACTGATCATCAGGTATGTAGTGAGCTGACCTTAGTAACTGACTTTACATACACACTGTACATTGAGTTTCCCTGAGTGAGTCAACACCCCTTCCTGCCCAACAAACACACACTGACAAAACAATCACCACACAGCCGGATTATCTGGAATACTGCGACTATCAGCTCAAACATGTAAGATAAGAAACATGACATCTCCTTAGACACGCAGTGTTCGTGAGTGTGATGGAGAGTTTGACTGTTGGAGGCAAAGATAAGTGAGGAAAAGGCCAGCCTGTCTAGCTGGGGTGGAGTCCTGCAGAGACGCTTCTCTTACTCGAGGGAATAGAGAGGAAGAGGCTCCATAAGATCAGTGACTAAAAGCCAGGAACTTATCAAAGACAACACTAAAGATACTGTGGCGCTTTATGAACTGATCTTAATGTTATGTCAGGACCTGAAATTATTATTATTATTATTATTACTACTACTATGAGATGATGATGCTGAAATGAGCTCATACAGGTTGTCAGCAAACCAGGTTATCCGTCTTCAGTGGTAAAACTTACATAAGATTTTGCTTTTAAAGATTATTTTGACTTTTTCTTCTTTTTTTTTTTTTTTTAAACATTTTGCCTTTCTTGGATTGGTAGCTAAACAGAAAATACAGACAGGAAACGGTGATGGGGGGTAGGGGTGACGTTAAACGAAGGTATCAAGTTTGTTTATGATATGCATCTTAAGCACTGGGCCATTATATGCCACTGTTTTGACGTCCAACTGAAGCAAAAAGGTTTTCTTTTCAAAATAATTTTTCTTTCCAGATACGCTTAAAATGATTGTCTGACTGCTTGTGCTTCTTGCTCCACCTGACTTCTTTTTAACGATGTCAACAATAGATAGAAAACAATGTTCAAAACCACATTAAAAAAAAGACAAAAGTTGTAATAAATTGGCATCATCCTTTTTAGCACTGACAAAATATGAGATCGCTGGTATTTTAATAGATCTTATTTATATTTGCTGATATGTGTACATGATGGCATGTGTGTAAATACGCATGTATAACTGCGTATATAAAATTATACAAGCTTTTTCTTTTAGTAGGATTTTTAAATAAAACATTTCTTATTTGGTTGTATTATGGAGTTATTGTTTTGTTTAGCTTGTGCTTTTTAAGAGCCATGCAAGAAAGCAGAGAGTTAAATCATGAGTCAAGGGCCCATCTGTTCTTTCAATAGCTGGTGTAATACAGTCTATGGAGAGTATCCACCCATTTTTTTGCAATGTGAAAATGAACTTTGCTCTTACATGTGCAAAACAATTTTTTTTAAGGCATAATCACTTTGTTTTCTACCATGCTTGTCCTTTATGAACAACTCATCTATTATGGCACAGCTATGACTAGTTTTATGGCTTCAACACTTCCAGTTTATCTAATATTTTTCATGGATATCCTATAAACTGGACAAGTTGTTTTTGTCTATCTGGAAGTGCGTTGAACAGCGGCCAACAGACGTACTGTAAAAGAAAAAGCAAACAACAACAAAGTAGTCTTTTTTTTTCTGACAGCAAGTCAATCAGCCAGGGCCACAGGAATTCTCTCCCACTTAGTAGAACAAAAACAACCGACCTCAATAGATGACTGGCCCTGGAAGTAATGTCAAGAAATACTAACAGGTTGAACAATAGATGACTTAAGGTTAAAAGACTGACGGTAGTGAGTAAGGGTTGTGGGAAACGGAAACAACAGAGCATGGGTCCACATTACTGTGACGGAGGAAAGCATTAGAGAAACGCACACACACACACAAATGGGCATGAATGGCTCGTTGTGTGTTTTCAGGAACATTCTTTCACATCATAAGGCCCTGTAATTATCCTGTAACAGACGACATGTCATTAGACAATGTAAGTACAAAAGGCCAAAGGTGATATGTTAATGTCCTGCAGACCACAGGCATTACATCTCGACACTATTGTTCTGTTAACAACTAAATTAAACTAAATAGTTAACAGCTAGATGAACTTTAAAACACACACGGAGAAACTCATCATTGATTTCTGCCGCTGCACTGCTGTGACTTTAAACTTAGTCTTGTTTTTAATTTCAGCGTTGACTAGATGGGAGATCTGCGCATCAGTGATTTAAATAGGTTGCGGTCTTTATGACATAGGTGCAACAGTTACTAATAATAGCCTGGTGTAACTGTTGTGTAACTAACTGAAACCACTGACTTATCCATCATTAGCGGTAATATGGAGTACAGTCGACATGTCTGATCTGTGTAATAATGCTGTACGCTGGCAAGAACTGAAATGACCAAATATACCTCAAATTACAATTATACCAATAAAAGACAGAATAACATCAGTTAATTCAGCATAATATAATATCTGCATGAATATTACTCACTCTAAAACACGTTTCTCCATGTGTGCAGTTATAAATGAAATAAAGCTATAAAAAAAAAGGACTGACTGCAGCTTGAGCACAGTTGTTTCCTAGCAACTGATTTACTTATTACCTTATTTCTGATGTTTTAATGGTGTGAACCGATTCAGTAAATTACTAGTTTGAAACTACTTAGTTACTAAGCACTGACATTTCATACACAAATAACTGGTGCAAGCCGATCGCAGTGAGTAAAGTTTGCTACTTGCACCTGCAGACACAACAATCAAACAACCCCCCCCACCCTGACCCAGGAGCAATGAGAGGTGGGAGTTAAGTAACATTAACACATGAAAACATAAAAACTGGTACAAACCATGTAAAATTAAAGATGGGGGCCATGCAAGACTGTGATACTACACCCAAACCTCCTGTTGTTTAAAAAAACAAAAACACAAAAAAAAAACACAAAAAACAATAAAAACAAACACTTTTCACCAACCTTTTAAGCTCAGTAATGAGCAGCGCAGTGCAGGGGATTCCCAGAGTCATAAGTGACAGTGAGTTGACAACAGGTTTAACAAAGGCCAACCCTGTGGTGATTCCTGACAAGATGCCAATGACCACTTTGAACCTTGACCTACACGGAGAAGCAAAATAAATCAGAAAAACTGAATATTTGCACTCTATGAACAGCATTGTGAAACACACAGAAGGAATTTTGTGAAGACTCAAAAAGCACTTTAACCCACTTATTCAGATAAACATGAACCACTCAGCTACAAAGGCTGTGGAAAATACAGCCTGAAGTGAAAGAGCAGCCATGATGGCTCTCTGACAATGGAAAGAGAAGTAAAGACATGTGATGCAGCTTTTACTGGTGTCAGCTATCTTAGACCGGCCTATTATTAAACAGGACACTCATAGGAGTGCACACATCATTTGACAAACCAGTGGCCAACTGTGAGCTACTACAGATGAACCTACTGAACACAAATACAGTCTAACTCCCTGAAATACACATAAACAGTGAAATTGATTTCATGTGAAAATGTGGAACAATCTACTGTGAAAACAACATCGCTTTCCTTCTAACATTTGAAAAATGTTTTGTAACACAACCAGTACTGCATCAGCTGTGTGTATATGATAGTTATTTTGATGCGACATCACGCTGGTCAACATACCGATCCCTCCTGAACATCCTGGGTAGGTATCTCTTAGGGAACCACATGGCAATGGCACACATGAGCACCCATAAGATGGCCAACTCATCCAGCATCTGGCCAAGGAAGCTGAGGGTGGCATGAAAATACGTTGATCCAATACCTGGGAGAAAGAGACACAGAAACAAAGAAACATTTGTCAGAAGAGAGATGTAATCTGAAATTGTTCAGTGTGTTAGTGAGCCTAGATAAATGAGACTGAATCCTTTAGTAACACCCATCAAAGATTTCTCTGACAGTTTATGTCCACTATAAGCAGTCATAACTATGTATTTTTGCCAAGTGTGCAGCTGACACGTTACCATTTCCATTTATCAAATGACAAAAGCAACCAAAACAAGACATGAAACATAATATATATATAAATGTCACCTCTAAATGAGAGGAGTTCAACAGAATACAGGTATAAAAACAATGTATAAAAGGACCATCAAATGTTTTCAGAGGCAGCGAGGGGCAGGCATCATCTATAGTGCAACTCACTTTGTGCCAAAAAAACAGGCAGATTAGAGAGCTCGTACTGAGAAACGCCTGCTGTTTTAAGCAAAGAACCACAATGGAAACGACAAGTTAATTACAAATATTTACTTCGACATCAGCGTTCTGAAATACTGTGAGGGGACAGACCCGTCAGTGTCCCTTTGCTATCATGGTCCAACAGTCCTGTCGTTATCAGCATAATCTGTTTCACAACACGCGCTGAAGGAGAGTCGAACATTTCAATCAACTTCTTATCCAAGACGGATGTCTGCTCTCAGTCAGAAGTTACTAATCCTGACGACCTGCCAGTGTACTCACACATCACAGGCACTTTTAACAAAATGTATGAACAGAGACCGCCTTCATGAAAAGAGAACTGAAACAATTATTTGAAAGAAAAAAACCCCAGTAACTAATCTAATATCAGACTCATCTTTAATGTCATTTTTTCTACCAAAAATTTAAAATCTACCGTTAGTCAGACAAAACAAGACATTCAAAGAGGTCACACCGGACAGGAATTCTTATATAACCATTTTCTGAGAATTTATGGACCAAACAACTAATAAAGAAAATAATCAGCAGATTAATTGATATTGAAAATAATCTTTAGCTACAGCTCTACATGGGAATACTGTATAATGTGTGGCTAATGGTAGCAGGCAATTTATCAATTGATCCCAAACTTTATGAATTACTCACAGTCCGCACACAGCTGAGGCCAAGGCCAAAGACAAGCGGCTGAATGTGGTTTTCATACTAGAATCTATAGAGTTGTTTTTCTGCTCAAGTCAAAGGTCAACCCGACTACAGAGACAGTTGGAGACAGGTGAAACCACATTACCTCTCGACAACAGTGTGTTTAAGTTTTAACAGGCTTCAGATTCCTAGAAGAGGATGCGGCTCAGAGCTCTTGAGCCACACACGCACACACACACGCGCGCGCACACACACACACACACACACACACACACACACACACACACACACACACACACACCACCACTCCAACATGCACAGACAAGCTTAATGTAAAGTTACACAGTCCAGTTTGAGAATAAATGACCCATTTTGCATCTCGCCCACAGTTCAAGTGCCTGTGAATAAGTCAATTATGCAAATCCTATTCAAACACTACTCAGTGTTTTCCAAGCATCCATGAAGGTCACCTCTCAGGAGCATTGGGGTCTGTCAGGTTATCTTTGCTGACAGTGCAACCAGAGTGTTTTTCCAAACTAAGGAACGAGGCAATGTAATCTCTCTAGGACTGTGCTGCCATTTATATACAGTAGCACCATTTAAGATAGAAATCCTGGGACAAACCAAGTGAAATCTTGGCAATAGGCCATTCATTGGTTTGATGAATAAGCATAGTCATGATAAAGCCTTTTTCTAAGAGGGAAAAATGATTCAGTGTTGTTGCTGCAGTTTAAGAATGCAGGCTGAAAAGTGTGAGAACTTACATCCAGGGTCCGACCATACTTTAACATAAAAATACCTACACATGACTGGTACAGGTTGTAAAATGTACAATCCATTTACATGCACACAGGATTTTGTGTATTTTTGGGCTGCTAACAATAATTTTCATGATCACTGCTCATTATTTTCTCAATTAATAAAAAAAAATAATTTGGGTCAATAAAATATTTCAAAATACTGAAAATGCTCCTTACAAATTTCCAGAGCATAAGTTGGTAAGCTGTCTAAAACTTCTGCTGAAGCTCAAGCTGAAACCAGTTTATTTTCTGTTTTAAAAAATGACCCCAACGATTAACCGATTATCAAAATAGTTGATTCATTTTATGTTGACTGTTCACGACTAATCATCTTATTTTTCACCCACAAGGCTATATGCTCATTTCTATACACCCAGACTAATAGTCTGCCCTCCACATGTTTGCAAATAGGAATGACAAAAGAAAAACATAAACACCTCTCAATATAATGTGGTCCAGTACAACATGTGAGCTCAGTAATAAACATACAGTTGAATTGACACCTCTCTGCCAGACGCAACAAAAGCTGAACATTAGAAACTTTGTGTCCAGATGTACCTAATAAAGTGGCCACTGAGTGTAAGTTTCTATAATAGTTCATTTATTGTATTTAAACGCATCTCATGCTAGCTGAATCTGTATTAGTTTTGATATGGTTCGTGTGCAAGTGTGTCATGAGGCTGAACACAAAGATCAAGAGTGAAGAGGTCATGACACAGTAAACAACGTCCGGCAGCCAACTTACCAACCACAACCAGAAGAATCCATATGAGGTAAATCCCACTGTTGAAATGTGTTGCATATTGGCGGAACAAGCACATTAATATGGGCGGCAAAACAAAAAACAAAATGTTGCTGATCTGAAATGATAAACAAAGGAAAGCTATGAGCAAAAAACACATCATAGTTGTTTACTGATCATGTTGCTAAATGACAACATGCTGGTCAAGAGTTGACCAGTGTGCAGGCCTCAGTGGCCTTTTGCAAACTGACATTCAGCTGAAATGAAGAAAAGGAAAATTTGTAACCTGATGCTAACAGTAAACATCGTGATGCTGAAGCTGAAAAGCAGCCAAACTGTTGAAAGACAGTAGCTAAAACTTACAGCTAGCTACAGCTAACCAATGATTAATATTAAAAGCAACAAGAAAGCAGTGCAATACAAAGAAAAACAAAGGCAGAGAAGCTATGGTCTAGCTGTGACTGTAAACAAAACTGTATTACGCAAAGCAAAAAAAAAATAAAAAAAATAAAGCACACATCGTTAGCTTAAATCCAACGAATGTCAAACCGACCGTGTTGTAAAATTCAGCGATGCTGGGGTAAATAAGGTAATTGCCTTCACACCAGTCCACCTCGGAGCTGCCAGCCTGCAACTGGTCCCAAAAAATCAGATTAACGTTACTCATGTCTGGACTAGTTGTGTCGGACGGACCGTGCAGAGCAGACGACACTCCGCCGTCAGCTTTGGAGATAAAAAAAAAACACACACAAAAGAAAATCTCCTTCTCTGTCGCCTCGTTGACCACACGCTAAATGTGAGAGTGTAAGACCTGACGCGTATTGTACTTGAGACAATGTGATAAACTGCACGGACCGTCGCTGAGCTGCATGATTTTAAGCCGCTGTCCGTCCACAAAAGCCTCCTGCCAGTCGTGACGCTCCGCTCTGTGCACTGACAGCTGCACCGACAGTAGCCAAAGAGGCTGCAGACGCTGCAAGAGGATTCGCCCCCGCCCACTTCCTGCTTCTCTGACATGTGACCACAGCGACCGATTGATAGAAGTTGATATTTCTCAAATAAAAATCCGCAAGAGGGATCGTGGTCATAAAGGGACAAGGGATTAACTGATAAATAAATACACAACTAGGCAAATGTCCAACATAATTACATACAATTTTGTAATTACATTACATATAAATGTTAGTATGTTTTTAGCCTGACGTGTTCAACCAACTTTCGGTTTTAATTTCTGTTTTGTGATTTACTTCACGAAATGCTGCAATTTGGTTAGTAGTGGAAGGTAACTACATTATTTTAACTTTTGCTGTTTTACACCTATACTCCAGTGTAAAGTGGATATCAATTGTAGATTACAATACATTACTCTACACTACTCTAAACTGTGCATACTGTGCATACACTACAGCAAGTTGAAATGTTGTGACCAAAAACGATGATTTGATCAATCCATTAGCTGATAACTGGGAAATTAAATTCAATCAGGAGGTTAAGAGGAGTCAACCTACTAGCATCATGATCCATACAACAGGGAAGAACAGCAGCCTGGTTGCACCCAGGAGGTGACACATGAAATGGAGCTGGGTGTCCGGGCGGATTCACCTTTTTGGAGAGACAAGACATAAAGAAGATGTCACTTAAAGCTGCAGCTAAATTTTGATGGGCATGTTTCACAACTTAGGAACATCTATAGATACCAATTACTTTTAAGTTTAATATTTTGAGGAACTGTTTCAGCTCACAAAAATGTTTTGTTCTACATTAAATTAAACACTCCAACAGTATATGACTTAGTTAGATTTAGATCCCCCTCAACCTGCAACAATAAAATGATGTCAGTAAGTTGTAGCTTTCCTTTGATAACCTCCTTAAAGTATATTTTGTGTGCTTTTACTTAGGTAATTAATCTGAAAACTGCTTATTATGCACAGATGTGACTAAGATTAATAATGGCAAGGCTTATTGAATGTGTGTGTTAAGTTGCAGAGCCCTGGTGCTGTCCACTGACCGGCATGGCTTACTGACAATATCTGTCTGACATTGAGACAAGTCTGGTGCTTTGTTCTAAATATTTGTCAACAGAACGTGGGAAAGTTAGTTGCAACTGCAAAAAAGTCAAACAAACAAATTTGATTTGGTGCAAATGAGTTCAGTATGTTTTGTGTAATCATGCTGACAAAAAACAAACATCAAGCCAACAAAACAGACAAGGGTGAAAACATAACTTCCTCAGTGGAGGTAGTTGTGTAACTTTGTAGAGGTCAGATGTCTTTCTCAGGCTGAGATGGATGTCTTCACATCACAGCTCCTTATCCTCTCTGACTGATGCTTGCTCAGTGACTCAATACTGCCCTCCAGTTGCTTACATGGATATATATTAATGCTGTACAATTTGTTGTGGTGGAAGCTATACTCAGCTCTGTTATTTCAGTAAAAGTACCAACCCAACATAGCGAAATGCTCCATCACAGGTAAAAGCTCTGCTTTAATAATACAATTTTAGTAAAAGTACTAGTATTATCAGCAAATTATAGCCTTCTGAAATATCAAGAGTAAAAGTACTTATTCTACAGTTAATGGCCTTGTGAGTGATGTACTATGATATATGACATTATTAGATCTTTAATACTGCATTCACACACGCGCGTTAAATGTCTTTATCTTAATCGGAAAAGTAACTACAGTTAAAAATTAATTTAGAGCGGTAAAAACTAGGCTATAATATTTCCCCCTGAAATGCAGTGAAGTATAAAGTCGCAGAAAAAGAAAATATTCAAAAACTGTAATGGAGTTCAGTAGAAGAGTAAATATATTTTACTTTTTGCCATTTCTACCAGTCGGTATTAGTTTAACAACCGTCAGGTTGTCTGATCAAAAAACTACATGGAGTAAGTTATCGCGATAGCACATCAGGCCTATGTGAGACCACGGGGCGGATATCCGTTCTCTTTTCCGTGGCGGACCGTCGTTGGGTCGGTTTGGCAAAATGAAGGTACACGACTTCTTTAACTGTACATGTCTGTGTAAAGCTATTTTCTTTTGAATATTCCAGTATGTTTGTAGCTATGATTGTGAACTTTAAATCGTAGTTGTTTGATGCAGCAGTCCCGGCTCCGACACTTAGGATGAGCTTTGATTGTGATGAGGGTTAGCGCCGAACGGTCCTGTCGGCAAGTGAGCCGTGGAAACATGGCGGAACACGAAGAGAAATGTGCCCCGAGTTCAACTCTGTTAACTCCAATAAAGAGTTTTCAGACTTTAGAAGCTAACGTTACAAGAACTGACCGCGCTATCTGTGTATAACGTTAACCGTTAAACCGGTTGTATTATTGTTAGCAGTGTTCAGAGGGCTAGCATTAGCAGGCTTTGAGACTTTAGCCGGTAAAGAAGCTAACAGGCCTCCACTATATCACACTCTGATTCAAACTCATACGTTCTACGGTTCTCTTACCCTTTAGTCGATAAGTAACTTCAGTTAAGCGTCATCTGACTATACGTGATAGACATCTGAACTTACTACCTATGCCATACCTGCATGCATGGTAACCTGTCATGACCTATGTGGAACCCAGCATAACTAAGAACACCTGCCAACAACTACTTTGCGACTCTTGCAGCTGAACATCTCATTCCCCGCTACTGGCTGCCAGAAGCTGATTGAAGTTGATGATGAGCGTAAGCTGCGTACTTTCTATGAGAAGCGTATGGCCACTGAGGTTGCTGCTGACCCTCTGGGAGATGAGTGGAAGGTAAGCACCGATGCACGCCCCTTTTTGTATCATAAACCTGATTAGTTACTGTCAGAAATTTGGTTTGGTGAAAATGCATTGTATAGTATATTAAGTGCGGCACACCAGTAGACCCTTTTTGACTGATCTATAGTCATTAAGGGGGGACAGCGTGTTGCCAAAGAAACTGCAGAGCTGCTTACCAGATGCGACCAGACCCACCAACCATGGATGGTTGAACTGCATTGCTCTCTCATTATGTGCATTAGCATAAAACTGATACTAAACTGTGGCTAATCAAAACAGCATCACTCTGTTCCCTTTCATCCCTAATTAAATGACTAGATAACTCGGCATGGTTAAGTCTGTCAAAGTTTCTGAAAGTAAAGCAACTGGAAAGGTTGGATGCCAGTTCAATTGGGAAAGTGACTGACTTTATAGTCATACAAGGTACTGGCCTGGCCATCGGAGAAGAAGTTGGGCTTCAGTGTTTGCTCAGACAGGAGGAGCTGGGAATTAAACCACCAACCCTGCAATTAATGGATGACCTGTTCTACCCTCTGAGCCACAGCTGCCAATTTCTTGTTTCTTTTGGCCATGTGATTGTTACAGAAAGTTCATTATCCAACTACAGTCTTAATTCTTAGGGCATCAAAGTTTCCAAGTCTATGTTTGGTCAGAAACTTCTACAATTTTAAATATGAACAGTTTTCTGATAATCGTCTCTGAAAATGCTTTTTCTTTGCATCATGTACCAAGTATCCTAAAGGGTAAAGCAGAGAAGTCAAAATTAGTTTTCTCTGCTTTTGCAGGGTTATGTGGTGCGCATCAGCGGAGGCAACGACAAGCAGGGCTTCCCCATGAAGCAGGGTGTGCTGACCCATGGCCGTGTGCGCCTGCTGCTCAGCAAGGGCCACTCCTGCTACCGTCCCCGCAGGACTGGCGAGCGCAAGCGCAAGTCTGTCCGTGGTTGCATCGTTGACGCCAACCTCAGCGTTCTCAACTTGGTCATCGTCAAGAAAGGTAACACGTTCAATGTGGCTATATGTGAACCATTATGAAAATAGTAAATTACACTTACAAACCCGCATACCATCAGATGGCACACCAGTAGACCCTTTTTGATTGGTCTGTAGTCATTAAGGGGGGACAGTGTGTTGCCAGAGTAACTGTGGAGCTGCTTACCAGATGCGACCAGACCCACCAACCATGGATGGTTGAACTGCAATGCTCTCTCATTATGTGCACTAGTATTAGACTGACACTAAAGCTCTTGAGCTTTTTTTATATATATATTACCAAAGGCTCAGTATTGATTTGTACATTGTTGTAAAATGTATCCAAGTATTTCTATAACTTCTTGCACAGTTCTTTCAAAAATGCTGTGAATTTCACCAAGGCAAAGGGGTGTTGAGGCAGCAGTGTTTCTAGTCATTGTTGCAGTTTCCTGTTGATGAAGGATACTGAGCATGGCACTCATGAGAAACACTGTAGTTTTCTGCATTTTGACTCATTTTGTTTTTAATCATTGTTGAAAGTCATGCAAACATTCCAAAAGTGCAGTTTGTGAGTCAATTTATATTTAACCGACATGAAAGACTCATGTTGTCCTGATCTTTTTGTTCTCAGGTGAGAAGGACATTCCTGGGCTTACCGACAGCACCGTCCCTCGCCGTCTTGGTCCCAAGAGGGCCAGCAAGATCCGCAAGCTCTTCAACCTGGCTAAGGAGGATGATGTTAGGCAGTATGTCGTGAGGAGACCCCTGACTAAAGAAGGTAAGACTAAAGAGGTTGTTTTTCTACTTGCCTGCAAGGGTTGTTCTTGTGCTCTGAGTGAAGATATTATTTTTTGGCTCAGTTTGGCTGTCACTTAAACTTCAGGTCATCATGAGCCACTTGTTTTAAGTGAGTTATTAATTGCAGCAGCCTTTAAAATGAGATTAAATTGACAGTAAACAGTGACCCAAGTATTTAATATTAATATTTTGGTCACAACCTTATACATCTTTAGGTACTGTGGAAACGATAATGTAAACACTGCTTAGCTTTTGGAGTTTTTTATGTCAGATACAGTTGGTTTGAAAACATCAGACTAGTCGTGGGATATGCAGCTATAATTGAAATATTTTTACATTTTCAGAAGTCATTTTGCTAATCTATTGAAATATTTGAAGTTTTTATTATACATTTCAAAATAGTTGATGGGCCTGAATACACATCACCATTACACCTTCTCATATTCTGGCTGTTGTAATCCTGCATATATTGAGGGGATCAGAAGCTGATAAAACTGAAGCTTATAAACAAAACTCTGCTCCTCTACCTACACTTTGACCTGGGCATACAAACATTAACATAAGTCTTAAATGGATGTTGTCTAGTATAAGCCTTATTTATTTAGCATCTGCAGTGTCTTTTGTGTTAATTGGCATGCAATTGTGATGGAATTAGACAGATTCACACAGACTCAAATGTAAAAGCTTGATTAAGGGGAAAGAGCACAGAGCCTCTCTGGTGATACTTATCAAAATTTCTTTCTCTCATGTATTGCTAAATACACCCTGCCAGTAATCACAATACATGGTTAATGTTATAAAGTCACACTATAGTAAATCTACATTTTATGATAACAGCTTGCATTTAGCAGTGTAGGTAGTGACATTTTTTTCTCGTGACTTTCCATGATTGTACAAGCTGCGATCAGAATCACTGGCAAACCTGTGAACTGGATACTGAACTTGACCCAACAAAAAAATGAATTGCTTGATGGCAAGAGAAAACAAGGGTTCACTATGTTGTTGGATAAAATGGAAATCGTGACTCTCAGTATTGCACCTACAAAGCCACTACAACTATAAAGGAGACAGTTGCTTGTGGTAACATTCTGCAGCATCACCCAAACCTCATTACGACACCTGGTACTTAGTCGCACCATTGAACTGCATCTGCCGTCTCCTTCGCAGGCAAGAAACCCAGAACCAAGGCTCCCAGGATCCAGAGACTGGTGACGCCACGTGTGCTGCAGCACAAGCGCCGCCGTATCGCCCTCAAGAGACACCGCACCCAGAAGAACAAGGAGGAGGCCTCTGAGTACGCCAAGCTGCTGGCCAAGAGGATGAAGGTATGTGTTAATTTGTGCTATTCCTTATTATCACAACTTGTATCCATTTAATAAATATCCCTGGAAAGTAAAGCAGCTCTGTTATAAACATTTCTTTTAAAGAATCCTCCCACTCTGCTCTAGTGACTAAAGTCCAGAGAGAATTCATGTGTGGAAGGTGTCAGAACTTGAAGCTGAAATGAAATGCACCAATATTTTGATGAGAAATTTGAATTGCTTTAAAGCCAAACATTGGAACTACTGCACTTAATTGAAATAACATTCAAGTGTTGCATCTTAAAATATTTATCACTATTTCAACCTGTCTATGCAATTAATGTCTTCAGTTGTTTAATCTGTTATGCTTGGATTGCTCTGGTGTCACATTTTAAAATATTTTAACCAATAGTGGGATTGATTATAATTTGAAAATTATGGTCCCTCCTGAAAATCGCACTTTGTTGCCAACAAATCTGTCACTGTTTAAACTTAAAGTTAAGAGCACAGGGCCTTTTTTGGTTCATTGGCATATGTCAGATTGAATACTGAATCGTTTGTCAAGAAAACGGCGTTGGGAGAAAGTATACAATTGTCAAGTGAATAATGGGGACATTTACTTATTTGTGTGCAAATGGCTGCTGTGCTGAAACACACTGACACACATTTGTTCCTGCTAACAGGAGGCCAAGGAGAAGCGCCAGGAACAGATCGCCAAGAGGCGCCGTCTTTCTTCTCTGAGGGCATCCACATCCAAGTCAGAGTCCAGCCAAAAGTGAAAACCAACAGTCAAATAAAGTAATGTTTTGCTGAAAAAATTGCCTGTGTCAAGTAACTTATTCTCAGCATTTTTCAATAGCTTGAGTTCAGATCATAGAATATAAATATTTGTTGAATATTTAATTGCAGGTTTGCCAGTTGAATTGTTCGTTTCTAGACTAAAAATGATAAATCACTGTATGCAAGGTGTCTAAACCCTGGCATATACCCGAGCCAAAACATACAGTAGTTTAACTGGAGACAGTATCCCACCACAGAAAATACATGAGATCATTCATGCTATACTGTGAGTCAACATAGTGGACTGAAAATTGCATATTGTAATGTTGCTATTTAGTCACTAGCATTGAAGGCTGAGCACAGTATTGGTGCCAAACGAGTGAGCTGCTAAATACTCATCCATATGTACAAAAGCAGTTAGCATAAGGATGTCTTGTTTTTATAGTAAATACATGATTATCTCCCAGTGCTACAAGTTCTGTATTTCCCCAGCTATGACTTTATAGTGGTGGTTTGTCGGTGCTTTTTTGCAAAAACAAGTGGAAAGCTGCTAGACTCGAAGGACGACGAAACAAAGTTCATGACTGTTGAAACAACTTTTATTTTACACCACTTTGTGAAATCAGTTGGACATGCATTCAACACATGATCATAATTAGTGTACATCAACGGCGCACACATCCCTTAACATTACACCCATTGTCAAACGCAGACGTCTTTATTGGCCTCCTCAGTTGGCAAGTAGGTTTAGCATGTGGTTGGACCTGGACTACATCCTTGTGAGGTGAGAAGACCTCAGATGCATTGAGATGATCTATAACTTGACTAGACTGGTTTTGTTCAGACGGCAGGCAGCTTAAGTTGTACATCTGGGAAATGAAGAACAGCACAGACACAGCCTGATGCTGCAGGTACTGAGGCAAATCTCGCAGGTTCCTGGTCATGGTCAGCCAGGTTGTCTGAAGGTCCGGAACCAGAGCTGAAGACCTGGACAATGTCTCCACGATCTGTTGAATAAAAAAGGTGGGTACATTAAAGATATTTTCTTTTGCCCTAATAAAGATCAACAACTGTGTAAAACAAAAACAAGAAAACACTGGTCTACCAAGCTAAGACTAAAAAGCAGTCAATTTGTTTCTTTCCAAACAAAATCAAGAATTATAATTCTCATCTTAACCACCAGTTACTTTGTTAACGTCGTATTGAACTTGTCACCCTTCCACCACTCGTTAAAAAAGGAATAGTTTGACATTTCAAATCATGTGCGTATTTGCTCTCTAGATGAGGGAGATGCATGTGGAGACTCCAGGAAGGAAAAATGTTGATTACACGGTTGTTTCCTATAAACTCATAACAAAGTCAAGTAACTGCTGTGCTCAGCCAAGGAATAGTCCCACACATAACACCTGCTGATACCACTACTTGTTTTTACACCAGTTTTGGTGCAGATTAAACAAATGTGGGAACGTGATAAGTTATAAACTAAAGATGTGCTGGGCTGTATTCCAGAAAGCAGGATTAGTAAAAACTCTTGAGTTTGTTAACCTCTGAATTGCAGGAAACTGCACAAACAGATCACTCTAAACTATAAGTCAGGTGCTGTGGTGACTTACTCTGTGAATCTAGACTGTTTGCTGGCAGGCTTTCTTCAACAAACCCTGAGTCTCTGTCTCCTCCTGCTGAGCCTAAAGAAAATGTCTGATGCTTCATTTCCCTATACAGTCAATATTTAAAGCGTATACCTGAGCACGTTCATTTGCAGAAGTTGGCAGAGTCATAGTATCCGGGCTCTATTGATGATGGCTTTTTATTTTTTGGTTTAGCACACACAGAGTGAACATGCTCAGGGTTGACTGAACTACCTCTGATCAGCTGTTCTCAGAGTTCAGGGTTAGATTCAGAGTTTGTTGAACCTCATAGGCAGATTCTGTCAACATTGGGCCAGAGCTGAGCTGGCCATCTCAGATATTAGAGTATTAATCTTCTCAGCAAACACTAGGCAAGAAAGCCATAAACATATTTACAAGAATGTCAAACTATTCCAACAAACTGTACTCACAGCACACCTGAACAGAGTGCATCTTGGCCCCGGCCTTGTAGTAGGTCCTCCGACACAGTTTGGCAGAGAGTGAAACCAGTCGCACAGTGTAACTTCTCCTGGGTGCAGCAGCCTCAAAGCCCTTCACCAAGTGAGCTGCCGCTTCTTCTTCTATAAAGTCAGCAATAAAAATACTTTCAGGGATATACAGATGAAGAATGTACAGGCTTCAGTAAGTTCTAAATGTGACATTTTGCTGGTTCACAGCAGTAACTACGTTACACTACATACTTTTATCTTGTTCAGTGGGAGGAAGCACTCTGTCCATCACAGCCTCTGACATGCTCAGGGCGGAGTCCAGTCCCACAGCAGCCACAATAATGGCTCTCTCCACCAGAGTCTGGTTAGTCCCTTCATCAACCTGCTGCATCCTCTCCATCACCCATGTGACTGTGTGCTGCACACAGTCCATGGTTCCGTTAACTGCAATGCTCACCACATCCTGGATCTCGTGCATCTTGTTCTTGGCCGTGGCAACAACCTGAGTGACGCAGACAAAAGCCAGAAGAGAACCAAAATACTGTGCAGTTTGTGGAGCTTATCAGGATTTTAAAGAGGAAAGGAAAAGTCACCTGCTCTGTGGGTGTGTGAAGCACGGGGAATGTAGTCTCCAGCCAGTCAAGACTTTTACATGCCACATCATTTGCAGAGGAAACTATGAAAATATTCCAGAGAGTGAAGCCATCACTGAGAAGTTCTCAATACGACAACAAATGGCAGCTCTTCTGTGTTTGGCAAATATACTGACCTGATAAAGTTAGCTTATTAATTATCCTCTGCATCTTTTATGTCTAAACTAAACATGCAGTACCGACTAGGATTGACTTTTAATTTGGTTATAAATTATTCATTGTCATTTACATACTGCTCAGGAGTGAAACTCATTTTTAGCTGCATGACCTAACAGGGAGTAAATGATCACTTGTTTGTAATGGGGTGTAACCTACTGAAATAGGTTCCTATATCACATTATTTATTATCGACTGTTTTCAAATCAGTAAGTTAAAAATAAAAAATTATCAAATATATCAAGATATTTCTTCTTCACTCTGTCCTCCTGAGTTTTTCTGCTATGGCTCACAGAATTTGGAAATCTCAACCTGTGATTGAGCCCAAATTGTCCTTGGGGACACAGTCAACAATTTTAATAACTGATTAGTTGTCATTCTCTGAGGAAAAAATGACAAAAATGTACTGCTTCCAGCTTCTCAAATATGAGGATTTACTGCTCTGCTCTCTTTTATATGAATTTAAAACTGATAGTCGGACAAAATGACATCACCTTTGGCTCTGAACATGTGTCAGGCCTATTAAGTAGTTGACATTTTATAAACAGCAATTAAAAAGGATTAAACTTTAATGGGAATAATTAGTTTCAGCCTTAATATATTGACTAGCAGTTTCCTTCCTCCTCATTTTTTACATCCATGTCAGAACACACTGGCATTCAAGGCACAAAGGGGGTGTATAATATGACACCACAGCTGAACACCACACAAACAGCACAGTACTCACTCTGGGGCTCCAGTTTAACAATGACAGGTGAAGCTCTCTCACATGCTGCTGTGCCTAAAGCTGTCACACCGTTCTCCAGCACCTCACACATTGTCCTCAGGTTTGGGTGGCTGCATTTAGTGTCATTGTACACGACTAACAGCTTCCTACAAGCTGAGCGAACCAGGGGCAGCTTGACAAGTCTAGCAGCTGCACTTGGTGCCTTCTGCAAGAGAGCAGCAGACAAGCTTAAATCCAGACACAGTACCAGGTTCCTCCCTGGGGGAGTTTACAGTGAAACAAATTCAAGAAATTTCCCTCATCCCTACTAGAGCACAGTTGTTCCGCATTATACTTATATTTAAAAAATAACTCCCCAAAGTTTATTTGTAAATTCCAGCAAAATGAGAACCTTAAAATTTACAATTTTTATTGACACCCTAAATTTGAGGACCTGTCATTTAACACGCTATTTACGTCAACATTCAAGCAGATGATATTTAAAGGTCTCTGGTCCTAATTAAAATAAGTGTTGATGCAGTTTGAGCACAGGTAATGACCGAGGACGGTTCATCTTCCTTGATTGTACTCACCTGGTTGTTGTTCATTGGCATGTTTTGCACACTTAAACAAAGGAGATAAAAACTGTTTAATGAATAGAGGATTGGAATTCAAACTTAGGATGTTTGTAGACTGTATAATCTTAAAAAAGACGATGAAATACACCACTCACCTCTGGTTCACAGGGAAACGTTCGCTGACATTGCGTGGTCCGGTTATTAATTAGCACCTCACCTGTTCTCCTAAACGCCACCGGGAAGCTCCCGGGATGTTCTCGCGATAGGTCAATTATTATTCATTATTATTTCTTTTGGTTTGCTTTTCTGTTCTTTTTGAGGCAGGTCACCTTACAAAGCAGGCTACTGATTGAAAATGATTTCTTTTTTATTTGTATTTAATGTTACCATCATGAACAGTGGTGTTAGGAATGCTTTCAGTGAGCAGTCCTCCAGGTTAGGTGAGATATTAGAGCACTTTTACTCCCCAGTGTTAGTTCAGAAGCTTTGTCTATCCGCGTGCTCAACAGATATTCAGTTCCCTTACATGTAGCTTACTCTGTGTATGGTGTGTGCTCAACATTACGTCATTACGTCGCGTTTAGCTGACCACTCAATAAAAAGCTGCGTAGATTAAGCAACACACTACCAAATTATAACTTATCCATCATGTGTTATCAACATTTATTCTTTTTTTTCCATAATGACCAACCGCGTTCATTTCTCCCCGACACACCTTTCAAAGAGAGGGTGCATCTTTTACACGTATTGATCATGAAGACCAAAGCTGAAGACTTCACCGCTGTGAGCAGGATTTGAACCTGCGCGGGGAAACCCCATTGGATTTCGAGTCCAACGCCTTAACCACTCGGCCATCACAGCTCTGAAATGTGATATGCTCCAGTCCTTTCAGAAATTATGCGCAATCAATGCTGATTCCAATGCCTTGGAGATATGGGAAAATGGTGCAGTGTTTAAAGGAAGACGAGAATCAAATTAATCCTACAGTTAACACTGGTCTGTTAATGCAGCTGTGGACATCTGCAATAATACCTGACAGCACATGACATCAGGGAGGCTAAGACCTAGTTTCAGGGACCAACAGGCTTTGAATATAAACAGGTAAACAGCCACGAGCCATGAGCTCGGCACAACCTGACAAACCCCCCCAGTCCGAGTCAAAGCAAGACATGTTATAGTTGTTCCAGTCCCTCTTCATACCTGACCTGTTGTCTCATAAATAATATTTTCAGATTTTGTTATTAATATAATTCACTAATTGTCTTATTTTTTATCTTCTCGTCTGTCAAATATAGACATAGGATAGTCTTGCCTCATGTATATAAAGCTGTGATTTGGAAACCAGGCTGTTCTGCAGTTTTTCTGATGTTCTGATGATTTAATGCTGCAGAACAATAACATCTCACTCATGCACCTTCTTAACAACAGGTTCATCTGCAGGTGTGGGCCCATGGGCAGAGGCAGGATACTCTAGCCTGACTGAAGTGGCAAACACAACCAGTGTTGGACTGGCCTTGGGACATACCGCTGGGTCACTGCAACGGTGGGTGGATGGACCGTTAAAAAAAAAAAAGCCATAAAGTTTTTACTGGCCCTGTCCGTCTCTTTAACGACCCTCTCTGTCATCTTCAGGCTGCCCCGACTACCAATCCAACCCAGGTCCAACCCTGACCACGACCCACTACAGCATTAGTACACCCGTAATGTGTAATTACAGGCGGTGAAGGCTGATCATCACCGTGAATACAGGGGTTTATAGTTAGAGAATAAGGCACCACTCAAGGCAAAGATGTTCCTAAGGCACAGACGCATCCAGCTCTGTATCTGCATATTGATGAGTATGACTGACGTTATTTTCTATTAGAGGACGGTTGGAGGGATGTTTTGGCTCCTTTACAATGGTTCCTAAAGGCGAGCACGCTCTGAGCCACGAGGGTCTGACCGTGGTGCTGATGCTGCTGCTGTTGTCGTGGCTGCCTGCCGCTGCAGCATCTCGGAGCGCAGAGCGCGTCTCCTGCACACAACGTGCCCAGAAAATGTTTCTTCACTATATCGGCATGCGTCAGGGAGGAGGTGTAGCTCCAAGACTTTGTGTGGCGGCGGCAGTCACAAGGTTTGGGACTGCTGCCCGCCGCAAAAAAAATGCAGGAGACACCGTGGAAGCACGTGTAGTGGGTGGTCCTCAGCACACGGCTTTCACGTGGCTCTAGCGAGCGGAGAGCCCGAGCGGAGCCGCCACAGCGTCAGTCCGGTGCGGCAGCAGCAGGAGACAACATCAGCATGGCTGTGGAGATGGAGCCCTCGGAGTAAGTGCATTTTCCCCCCTGCGGTTTTATTTGTAAATTATAAGGTTTCAGTGATAGTTTGGAGATGATAATAGAAAAGTGATAATGATAGGATAACATGTGTGACCGTGCAAAAAGAAAACATTAGTTTTTCTTAAATAGTCTATTAGAGGGTGCGTTGGTTTGTTGTGGATAACCAACTGTACATTACGCATTAACGTGGAAGATTGTAGCCTATGTTCTGTTCATGACTTCACTGATAGTCCTTTGGGAGGTTATTATTTTTCTGTGATGTTTGCGTCAGTCTAAAAAGTTCATTCTTATGATTAATTTGTGATAATATTTGTCAGGGCGTGACACGTGCTTAAATGTTTAATTTAAATAATCTGTCTTCTACTATGACGCTGTTATTTATTGCCTGCTTATAGAGTGAGAACCCATGTGGCGTCTATTTCGGTTGTGGAACCTCCCATCCAATGAGTGACACTCATTGTTTATTTACTGTTTAGTGTGGTCAGTACTGTATAGATACACATACACATCTGGTCAAGCGGCTCTGACGGTTGCGTTGACCCGCTTGAGCAGACACCTGATGTTCTTGCTGATTATGCTGAGACAGAGGCGGGTCCGGGCTGTTTTGCAGTCACTATACACAGCGTCTGCTCCATCCACATTTGCCTTTTGATCTAATAATAGGCTCTCCACCCCTGACAAGGATGTGGGTTGTGCGTTTTTATTGGTTAGTTAACTTGTCTTCCTCTAGGGCAAACGTGGTGATGGAGTACACATTGTTGTCAAATTGAAATACATCTTGCAGATGGTTTCTTATGGTTGGAGCTTAAATTGGAGTAAATTCAGCATAAAAAAAACTGGTGCAGAGCATCAGTTTGTGATGTTAATCTAATCACTGGGCTGTGTCAGTGAGTCATGTCTTGGTATGAAAGTGCACGTGAAAGACCATAAAACTTAGTCCTGCAGAGTGACACCGACAGAGTCGCATAATCGGATACAGCAGAGATGGGGAAATGTCCAGCAGATGGCTCTGAAGTGAGATAAAAGCAGCATCCTGCTGTTGTCTTAGTTTTGACCTGGACAACTTATATTAATATTTGTCTTTATTATCTATTATTCTCACTCTAATGTCGTGAGCTTTTCTTGTGATGATTGTGCCAGACGATCTATGGCCACAGCTGGAACATAATCTGGAAATCAAACTGTTTTAGTGTCCCACTGGTCACTCAGGATAATCAGAATGTGATAAAGGTGACTGACACTGACAAGATAGTCAGAAATCCTGTACGAGTACAGCATCACTGCCACTGAGTACTTGCTTGTTATTGCTTGCACATGACCAAATGTTGAATACAGGCACTTAAACAGCTGTTGTTCCCTTAAAAGCACTGCCACAGGTTTAACGCCCCTTATTAATATCTGAAACATTACTCTATTCAGTCTTTGTGTGAGCTCATCAGTCAACTTGAGTTTGTAAGAGTTACCCCTCTTGTCTCTGTAGTGTGATCCGCCTGATAATGCAGTATCTTAAGGAGAACAACCTCTACCGAACACTGACCACCTTACAGGAGGAAACCACCGTCTCACTCAACACGGTGGAAAGTATCGACAGTTTCATTGCAGATATAAAAAGTGGCCACTGGGACTGTGTCCTGCTGGCTATCGAGTCCCTCAAGTTGCCCGACAACACACTTATTGACCTTTATGAGCAGGTGAGCTTCTCATTGATTGTAATGCTTTTCTTGGCTTGATTTTTTCTTCTTCTTTAATTAGCAATGTTGCGATGAACGCTGATCTCTTCCAACAGGTTGTAATGGAGCTCATTGAAATGAGAGAGGTGGGTGCAGCTCGCTCACTCCTCAGACAAACTGACCCGATGATCATGTTGAAGCAGACTCAGCCGGAGAGGTACATCCACCTGGAGAACCTGCTAACATGCTCCTACTTTGACCCCCGTGAGGTAAGACACTAAAGGTTTTTTACTTGCTTTTAAAAAAGCTGTACAAACACGTGCTTTAGAAAGCTACATCCTCTTCCTCACGCTGCAGGCGTACCCGAAAGGCAGCAGCAAGGAGAAGCGACGCAGGGCAATAGCTGAGGCACTGGTGAGGGAAGTCAGTGTGGTGCCTCCTTCTCGCCTCATGGGGCTCCTGGAACAAGTCGGCGTGAGTATACTGAGCAATGTTCTTGTTAATACTCACTCTAATTATATGACAAGTGAAGCAACTTAATCGATGCCCATAGCTCCCTCATTCCTCCATCTCTCCCACTGCCGTCATGTTCCTACTGTATACCCACCTCGTCTCGCGGTTCTCAAAGACACTGAAAACATATTCTTTTCAATCATCTTTTTATCTTCAGTGATGGTGTCATATATAAATCCTCAGTTCCATTCTTAACATCAGGTTTAACCCCCTTTGAAACAGCAATATTTTAACCCTAAGTTCATCACTGTCAAACCTCATAAGAAACAGTGATTCCAAAAACTTCCCTAAAGAAATGCATCTCACTTTTTTTTTTTTTTTTTTTTTGTTGTTGCTATTTTTGGTTTCTAAACAAAGGAGAGTGGTACATGTTTCCCAGAGGAAGGCTCCCGGTGATGCCCACGTTGGTTACACAAGTGCTGCCAGTAAAATATTTCAAGGGACAGAAATGTTTTCACTGTCTTGTTAGTCAGAACCTGTCTTAACTCCACGTGGTGTACGTACAAATATAAATGTATATTTCCAAGGAGCTATTGTTGTGAGCTGTTGCACCACTTCAGTTGTCTTTTCTTAGTATACTTGATTTTGTTGAGATCATGAGCATTAAAATAACAGCATCTGCTTTATGACACTTCCCCACTCCTGTTCCACAGTCTATGAGACTACAGCAGTACCCGGGTCACCTCTCGCCGGACATGCCCATCGACACATCTGGCAACAAGGAGAGACATGTGGAGAAAGAGAGCTTCCCAACCCAGCTGTACCGCCACATCAAGGTAAACAACTCAGGTTCTGAGTAACGCAGCTTTACATATTCTCCCTTTACATTTAATCTTTGTAATAGTGAGACTTGAGGCCAATAGTTACCATCTCTGGTTGTACATAGTGCATTTACAGTCAATAAGAGCTTGTTTTATTGATGATTTGTCAGTAGTTTCCACAATATATTTGGCATACACACACTAAAACACACACACACACACACACACACACCCAAAACTAATTTACTTTCACACCTGAAGGCGCTTGTTTTGGGCTCTGGCTGTGCTTTCATCACTTGCATCCAGATGGAGCTGCCCCTTGGTTATTCGTCCTTGTTTTTCCTCTGCCCAAGGTTATAAGTGAGAGTGTTCAGCCACACGACAGCAGACTGTTGGAGAACTTTATGTCTCCATGAGGTCACTTCATTATGATCTGGTGTTTTAGTTCTCTGTGCTTCTGGATCGCAGACTACAAACCAAACAGGAAAAGCACATTTTGTGGAAGGTAACCGAGCGTCGATGAGTCAGTTCTGTGTGTGATTTTAATCGGCAGTTTGGGCGACGGTCACATGTAGAGTGTGCCCGTTTCTCCCCTGATGGAAAGTACCTAATCACCGGATCAGTGGATGGGTTCATCGAGGTCTGGAACTTCTACACTGGAAAAATTAGTAAAGTACGTATTTTTCATATCATAACACCTAGAATTACCTACATTTTATTTTATTTTAAATTGTTGAAAAATAGTTAGTTTGGAAAGTAATTTCCTTATATGCATCTTAACTAAATATTGTCAGTCTATTTATGTTGTTTGAATTTATTGTTTTAACTCTGTCTTGAAAAAAAGATTTTAATCTTAACTGTTACCTGGTTCAATGACAGAAGAATATGAAGTAAAATACTACAGCATAGTATATATCGTATGTTTTCATATTATGATCATCCTCTATTATTATTACTTCATTGTTTTGCTGTTCTGTGTATGCTTATGTGTGTGTGTGTGTGTGTGTGTGTGTGTGTGTGTGTGTGTGTGTGTTTGCATGAATGAAACAGGATTTAAAGTACCAGGCCCAAGATAGCTTCATGATGATGGATGATGCTGTGCTGTGTATGTGCTTCAGTCAGGACACTGATCTACTAGCAACTGGAGCTCAGAATGGCAAAATAAAGGTTGGACCATCTGCTTATCTTATAATACTGCTGGGTAATTATTTGTCATATATTTGGTATTAGCAACCAATTAGAGTGCAGTTCTTCCTCTATGGAAATGGAAATGGTGCCACAAGAATGTCAAAATATTAAAAATTGTGGTACTGTCATCGAGTTTATAATCACCATTACTTAATGGGTCACTTAACCCATTTTTCTCTCCCTAAAATGTGTATGTTGTGTGTTGTTGCGGGGATTGCGGGTAGGTGTGGAAGATCCAGAGTGGCTTGTGCCTGCGCAGGTTTGAGCACGCTCACAGCAAAGGTGTGACCTGTCTGAGCTTCTCCAAGGACAACAACCAGATCCTCAGTGCGTCCTTTGACCAGACCATCAGGTGAGATGTGTATCAGCTTCATAAACTTAAACACACTGCAAACTACAGCTGTTGTTACCCAGATGGGATCAAAGTATATGCATGCCTATTTGTTTTGTTTAGTTTATGGAGTGTGGCAGTGTAATTTCATTGAGAACATCTACAAATTTAAATTTTGCACAGCAGACACACTGACTGATAAACAAGAGTAACATCACTTGTCTAAGCTAAACTTCACCTTTGGAGCAACTGTAAACACATATTTGCTATGTGGGGGTGTTAGAGAGCCTCACAAAATTACATTATATATAATTGAACAGTAAACAGAGAGACTAATCAAAGTCTATATTAGTGAATAACTCAACATATAGATAAATGTTTCATATTAAAAGATCTTTATATGGTAAAAAATGAATGTGCTAAACCAGTGAATTGAAATACCTAATACAGTAAATCCAGTGTTAGTTTTTTAAAGTGAAGTAAATAGCTGAATTCACAAATGATGTACAGAGAAAACAAAAAACATGGAGTCTTTTTCAATTTCTTAAAACCTTGTTGTGGCAGAACATATCTTGTCTGCTGTGGGAGGAAGCGAGAACTCTCACTGACCTCAGACAAGACTCACAAAAGTTTCAAAGGCGGTCACATGGGCGTCAGCTCAGCTGAAAGAAGGCAGCGAGCTCTTTCTACATCTCACTGTGAATTAGCAAAATGTTGCTACAACAGAGCCACAGACATGATAACAGAACTTGCAAATAGAGAAGTACATGGGAAAACAATTGGCAGTTAATTTCTCTATTTAGTCCCATAACGTTTCAAACCTGTGCTATAGGCACATTCACATTTGAGATATCTTGTTGAAAAACGTGTTGTTCTTAACTCAGTTCATTCATTCAAAACTATACTGTAAGCATATTACCAGGGAATGTAGTTATAGGTTAAACGGTTGTCTCTGTGATACACCTCAACTGTAATTCCATTGTATATTTGCTAAATTTTTCATATCAGTATAATTTTGGGGTCATTATTAGATATTTTCAATGAAAATCAAGTGATTAATTAGGTACATTGGCTATGAATTGAGCCAGAACTGGCTTACAATTAAAAAAAAAAGTTAGTTAAGAAGAGAAGTTTTTCGTTGTTAGTAGAAATGAACGAAAAACCGATTTTTACTGAGTGGGACCATTTAGAGGTTTAACGCTGTATTGTCAAATTGATTTAAAAATTCCAGAGATCAGTTTGCTTTATTTCTTTATTGTCCAGTTAAACACTGGTTAATTGGAATTGAACTGAATTGCCTTTTAAACATCTGAAAAACATATTTCCATGGAGACATCACACATCAGCAGCCCATGCCTGGTGTCACATGCATCGTGCACCTGAATGTAAAAACGCAGTGCGTAGAAAGGGCAAGGGTGTTTGTCTTTGACTTCCTCTTTCTCTATCACAGACACACACACACTGAATCTCCTTCATAGCTGAGGAGTAGAATATCTATTTCTGACCCCTGCGGGCTGTGGGCTGTGGGCTGGGCTGAGCCTCTGCGCTGTGTTGAAAGCACATGTGCTGTGTGGGTGTAGCTGAGATACCATGTGCTCAGGCACAAAGCTGCAACATTTTCCTCCGCTTGCAATTCCACTGGCTGGAAGTCTGAATTGTTTACATACGCTAAACCATCCTCCCAGAGACGGAGTGAATCAGTGAGCATTAGGCATTTTGTCATGGTTTAGCTAATCTGCACCCAGTCACTCCACAGGAGCTAAAAATAACATCAGCAGCTCAGCAACACGTTTTGTCTGCTCTCAAGAACCCCCCCCCCCTTGAGTTGAGAAGAGCTGGATGTGTTCATGAGTCAGAGCTGCCGTTTTATTTGATTTGAATATTTTTAACAGCTTTTATGTCAGTCACTTATGCAACACTGTCACTTTCAGAATCCACGAACTGAGGTCAGGCAAGACACTAAAGGAGTTAAATGGCCATTCATCGTTTGTAAATGATGCATCTTTCACTCAAGATGGATTTCACATCATCAGTGCCTCATCTGATGGCACTGTCAAGGTACAATGAGCAGTTACAATATGGAGCCAAATATAGTGACTATAATTCAGGTCTGTGCTGCATCAGTCTTATCGTGGAGCTGGGAAAGTGCTGTATTATACTGAAATGGGGATTATTCCCTGTGTATTTCCTAGATTTGGAACACAAAGACTTGCGAATGCATCCACACGTTCAAATCACTGTCCCGGACATCAGAGATCCCTGTCAACAATGTGATCCCTCTACCACAAAACCCAGAGCACTTTGTGGTTTGTAACCACTCCAACAAAGTGGTCATCATGAGCATGCGTGGTCAGGTGAGAGCTCTGTGTGACCTGTGAGATATACTGTAAGAAAAACCGTGGAGTTTAATTGTCGAACAATCTGCCGATCACATTACTATCATATGTGGTACAGAAAGGCATCAAATGTTCCATTTTGAGAAGCTGGAAAAAACAAATATTTGGTGTTTTTGTCAGGAAAATTATTAAAAATCAACAACAGATTATGAAAATAATTGACTGTCAAAATCTTCTGTGGATGATGCTACCGCCAGCTAAACTGCACTGGCCAAAGGAAGCAACCAGCACCTCTAAAGCTCAATAATCAATACACTATATCTGAACATACAGCACAGAGTGTGGTATAATTCTTCTCATCTAACTTCTGGGAAATGTGTAACTATTCGTTAGAGCATTTTGATAGTTATTGAACAAGTGTCATCCGTTTCAGTCTTTTCCTTTATTTTGTAGTTATTAGTATTTTAGTTGCGCTAGCACCTGCACGATACCTGAACGTCTTCTCCTCTTTCTCCTCAGACTGTGAAGACCTTCAGTTCAGATAGAAAGGAAGGAACAGACTTTGTGTGTTGCACCCTGTCACCCCATGGGGAGTGGATTTATTGTGTGGGAGAGGACTTAGTGCTGTACTGCTTCAACTACACGACGGGAAGGCTGGAGAAAACGCTGACCGTAAGCTCTGCTGCTAATATTCACTGATTATCAAAGGCTGTGAGAGGAGGCAGTTCATCTCCACCCTGCCAGTGTATTTCATGTAGTTATTTTTGGTCTGACTTGATATTCTGACTCTGTCAATGCCACTATGTAGTAGTCCTGCAGGAGGCCAACAAGTAGCACGGCGACGCGTGGTGATCTGTGTTCCTCTGCGCCCACAGGTCCACGAGAAAGACGTCATTGGAATCGCTCACCATCCACATGAGAATCTGATAGCCACATACAGCGAGGACGGCCTCCTACGGCTATGGAAACCTTAAACTGTCACCTGCACCGTCATATGGAGGACCTAAAGAGCCATACACACGGTTTTAAAGCAATTCATTTATTTCTGTTAAATCGTACAAAAGATCCATTAACGAAACAGCTTACAAATGAATATATTAATCCATCAGTAAATTACTAACCAGTTCACTGATGGAGAAAACAATCTCACCTTAAGGTCCATTTAGTAGCTGTTTGGAGCCTTTGATCATATCACATGATCCTCATCACCAGATGGATTTGTAAAGTTAGCATGGAATTGTAGATGTTAAAATTTTCAGTTTTTTTTCTCATGTCAACTGGGAAAACTCCATCTGCAGACAGATGTGATTTGGCTAAACTTGGGGTGAGATTGTTTCCTCAGCTGCCGTTTCCACACGAAAGAATTAACTTTAAACCTTTGAAACTTGAGTTTTTTTGATATTGTTAAATGACTCACAGTATTTTTTGCCAATAATTTTAAAAAAAAATGGCACATAGCAGGAAATTGGTAAAAGAATAGAGGTGGCACATTAAAAAGAGACAAGTTTGTAAATCCAAATGAAAATTTAAAGTTTTACATTTGGATTTACAAACTTTTTTTCAAACTCTTTTCAGAAAATTAAAGAATAAGGTTGTTGATATTTCATATTTTCTTATTGTCAATGAATCCCATAAAGAAGGTCTCTGGCGCTCAAGGACTTCAGGTTACAAATACATAGTTATATTTATATTTATAAGCTAAATAATTTCCTAAAACAGCTGGGCACCGTAGTTTGTAATGAATGATAATTAAACGGGAGTTTATAGTGCATTTGTGTTAACACCTCTGGGATAAACTGAGACTCGCTTCAAGGTCTCAGTCCAGCACAGGTGAACAATAGCAGGCAGGGAGCAGGCAAAAATCCAAAAACCACGAAGCAAAGCAGGGGAGCAATACATGACGCAAACACAGGGAGAAAGCTGGAAAGTGATGCACACACAAGGAGATACAAGACAATCTGGCAGAGAAGAAAGGGGAGCAGGTGCAGCATATAAACAGGAACAGCAGGGGCAGGCAAGCAGGTGGGGACCAGGTGAGGATGATCAAGGAGGCGGGAAACACAAGAAGGCAGGAGGGCAGAGTTGACGCGACAGAGAAGGTGAGAGCACAAAGTAAAACCAGAAACCAGACAATAAAACAACAACAAGATCATACAATTTGTTGGGGACTATTTTCAGCTGCGGATGAATAAAAATAAACAACCCATTGTACCCATGTTTGTAGTCATGAAGGAACATGTCAGCCAGTGTTGGTGTGTTGGAACTGCTTTCTGGAAAGCGTTGGAGGTGCACTACATAGCACAGAGGAATAAACTGTGTCAGGCCTCGGCTACACAGACAACACTTGTTAGTGGGATCAGTTAATTGCTTTGGTCTTGTTATTCAATTTATTGACAACAAGAAAAAATAGAAAATATCCTTTAAGCACATTATTAAACCTGTTTACAAACTTCATTTACTTAGGTCTCAATAAATCTATTTTTAATACATCTGTTTGCCAATTATCTATAAATCGATTAAGCTCTTTGCTTTATTAACTTTTGCATCTTTGTCTAGGTCCTCCATACTGTACACACTCTTCCTCATGGATCCAACTTCACCAGTGCAGTTTAAATCCCCATTTTCATCTCTTCTGTCTTTATTAGACATGAAAATGCATGATGGTGAACTGTCGTGAAAATATTTATAATAAGAACTGCCTTGTGTTTGGGCATAAACAAACAATATCAGGTAAATGATTTGTCAGCATTCGGTTTATAATGATACTTTTGTAACTTTGACTCAATGATAATGATTCAGATGATGATAATGATTTGTTTTATCCTCTGTGTTCCCTGCATGCTACCTCAGTTACACTGTCTAAATGTGGCTCTACAATACTTTTAGTTCTGCTTTTAAATATGCATGATGACTAATGGTAAACCTCAACAGAGCTCCAGTGGCACATGCTGTTTCCTGTGTGTATATAATAAATGTGTTTAACGTGGTCACATCACTGTAATTGGTGTCCCGATGCATCAGTGGGACATGTACGCCTGCAAGAAACAGAGCTACTGCCTCGCCCAGTGTTTATTATTTGTACTTTCTGTCATCTGTCACTGTACCATAAATGATCTGTCACTGTTGCCAAATAATGTTTAGTCACCGATCTATTTTCTCTAGTCTTTATCTTGTATATATAACACTGCCAGCCATGTGAAAAATGATTATCAATAAAATTCAAAAACCTTAATTTGTCACTGTTACTGTGCCATTTAAACACTTAGATATCTGTTTTGTTCCCTTAATGACAAAATAATTTGTTCAGTCTCCAGACAGCCAAATAAAGAAAGGAATAGAATCCACATAATACAAAAAACAGAACTTGTCTGTATATTAAATTAATGTTATAACATTTTAGATTTCAAAATCTATTCGTACATTTACTTTCTTTTCTTTTTCTGTTTCATTGGTTTCATCAATTAATCTGCAGACTATTTGTGCATCACTTTATCCCAGAGCCCAAAATGACTCCTTTAAATTGATTGTTGTGTCCAACCAGCAGCTCAAATCCAAAATGACTGAGTTTACTGTTACAAGTTAATAAAGCATTACGCCCCCTGGTTGTGTGCCTCCATCAGCCTAGGCGCAGGAAATTTGGTCACAATCTCCCCTTCCTGAGTTACAGCACTGAATAATGGCCAGAGGTGTTTTTGCAGAACATTACGATGAAGTTGACATCTCACCATTTGAATTTTTATTTTATGTACGTATTTTTTTTTTATTTTAACCTATTGGACATTTGTGTTAAATTGTGTCATAGTTAGTAAATTAATTTTTGAGTTATGGCCAAAAACATGTTTTGTGAGGTCACAGTGGCCTTTGACCTTTGACATCCTAAATCTAATCAGTTCATCCTTGAGTCCAAATGTATGTTTGTGCCAAATGTGAAGAAATTCCTTCAAGGCGTTACTGAGATATCGTGTTCACGAGAACGGGACAGATGGACGCAAGTACTTGCGTATGTACAGACAGACGCCCGTCTGAAAACATAATGCCTAGAGAGCATAATGCAGAGGCATAAAAACCCAGTAAACATTCACATCAGAGTGAACCACCGACAAAACAGATGCCAAGTCATCTTTTTAAGGATTGATAAATCAACTAATCATTACAACTTCAGATTGTCAAAGGTTCTGTTGATTATTAAATTATTATTATTATTATTAAAGCGTTTATAATAATGCTTCTACTCCAGTGTGTAAGAATAGTATCAAGATTACTTCCTAACGTGTGATAAAGCAAATTATTTTGTGGTATAAATTAAAACAGTGTAACTATTGAAAATAAAAGGAGAGTTACTCCACAAAAGGATGTAGGCATCGTTGCAGTTTCAAGCTTTTGGGTCTTTTTTTCACTCTGAAATCATCATCAGGTTAAAACTAAAAGCTTGAAACTGCAAAATGAGCCTCTGTTATTTTGAGGTGTGACTTTATTTATGTGCTTTAAGTATCAGCAGAACTCCTGGTGACAGGAATAAATCTTTAACACATAGAAACAGCACGATTTAGAAAGACCACCAAACTGAATTTAATTAGAAAACATGAGCACAAACAAGTAATCATTGGTCCTAACACACAAACAGTCAAATCAAGACCTGGACAACACATATTCGAGTTGAATTACCCCTGACATTATGACTACTCATAAATTTGCATCTACTTTCAAGAACAACCGTCAAACAATTGAAGGAACCCCTCTTCTGTGAGCATAGTTGTGTTTTACAATATCCAAGGCAAAGATCACCCATGAACAAAAACAAACAAACAAACAAAACTGCATTATCAAGTAGCTTCAAGTTAAGTTATGATAAGGCTTTCAAACAGGCAGACACATCAGTGAGGTATCAGGTGTGCCAATTTTAAGTCCCATTTGGCATCTGCTATTAGGATTAGAAACATGAAAAAAGACACACTTAATAACTTTTGGGCCAAAACCAGCAAAAACCCATCAACAAATTTAACTTGCTACTTTCATTAAAATTTGTCATTTGAATTCCAGATTTTGGTCTTAAGACAATATCAGAGAAGTAACTGAACTCTAAATCTTCTAATGATTTTAAAAGCACGTGCTGGAAATAATCTTACGCACATTCAACCGTTAAAACAGCAACCTCGTCATTAGTCACTTTTTTCTTCTTCAACTTGGGTGCGACTTGACACTTGGCAATTTTAAAAAAACATTTGCCATCAAGGCATTAGGGGCCTTTTTTAATAATCTGTGTTATCTGTGTACCTGTCTGCTGAAACCCAAAACCAGATCAAATCTGGAACATACCTATGTATGTACCTATAAGTATGGTAAAATACCCATCCTGAGTTTGAGCAAAGTTATCCAGACAACCTACTCCTTCAAAACCTCTTCTTTGTTTTTCCAAAATAAAGTGACTTCTTACTCATGTTTGACCCTTTGTCTTTGAATACCTACCCTGTCATGCATATTTGGCTGATAAGTATACAGTGGGGTCCAAAAGTCTGAGACCACTTTCCCACTGTGTACTTTTGGACTCCACTGTACATATATATGTATGAGATGTTCCACTTTCCACAAAAACAACTGTGGCATCACAACAGACAACAAATGGCAGCTCAAAAGTAAAAATGTTAAACTAAACTTAAACATTAGTTTGAATAATCTACAATTTAGTGGCTTGGACCTAAGTACTCTCCTGCCTGAATCATCATTAACTTTACATCTTCCTGTCACATTGTCAACATTGTTTAATAATGTTTATAAAATAGCCCTTGAAAGGGTTAAACAGCATAAATGTCGTTGTCAAGTATCAATGCATATCCCTCTCCACCACCACCATCTGAAGATTGGGTCTTCACACAACTGATTGAACGAGTCATCAACAAGTGGTTCACAACAACAACTGATTTAGTAAGACTATAGAAAAAAGGATTATTTTCAGATTAATATTGGCTGTCAGTTTTAGTCTAACCTCATAAAAAGCAGGCAGTCCTTGTTTAGACAAAGAAGTTTTTCTTTCCTCTGAAGCCTGTGTAATACCAGCCCTCGTCTATAATCACAGTGTGACTGGGAAAAAAATTAAATTAATTAAAATAAGGTCCCAGAGATGACGAGGAATCCCATTCACCTGGATCCAAGTTTAGTCCTGGAACTTTAAGATACTCCACTCAATCCAAAAAGCATTACAATAAATCAGGAGGGCGTTGGGACACAGGTTTATGATTCAGCTTGAAAGAAAACTTCAACGAGTAGATAGTTATGATTTTAAGAAAAGTAATAAAATAAAAAGTGCACAAAATTTCAAAAAGGTGCTTTGCATTATAGATGAGGGTTCAGGCTTCATGCCAGCTGTTATTTAGGACGTCTGGCACTGAACACCTCCAGTGCTGGCGTAGTCGTCGTCATCCTTGTAGCAATACTGACGATGGTGTCTTTTCCTGTTTTCGTAGTCACAGTCCTCCAGGTCGGCATAGATGTAGAGGTCATCGTCCATACTCTCTGGCTGCTCTGCGTCCATCTTTTCTGGGAGGTAGCGCTCCAGCTCCTTCAGCTTGTTGTTGGGGAGGAAGTTGGCTTGTGGGAACACAACCTAATGCAAACAAGCACAACATCAGTCTTAACAGTTCAGCACCGCAGCTTGTCAGTTCAATATTTTAATGTACAACTTCTTTTTGTGTGTGTGTGAGGCTGATGTAGAGTTATTTCCCATTACAGAAGGGGAACCATGTGTAAAATAAAAATATAACAGGTAAGTAAAAGAAGAAATGGGATTTTTAAAAAAGTGGATATTGAAAAAACATCTTACTGAGAAGTGAATAATAAGGCGTCCCTTCTCAAACGGTCTGCGGTACATGGGCATCCCTTCATTCAAGACACATTTTGTGTCTCCAGGCTTGATCAGTTCTCCTGCGATAAATAAATAAATAAAAACATGCGTCACCTTAATTATGAAAAACTGAAAACAGGAAGTTTTACAGTCAAAGTTGAATGTTCTTTTGACAAGATGTCTTACAAGGACTGTAAATAAATACATTCCATCAATTGTATTTATTATAAATATTTTTCTCCCAAATATTTTGTTGTGTTAAATTCAAGTGAATAATTTCAACTCTTGCATGTCATCAACCAACATAACACACAAGACACCAAAACAGTTTGTGGCGTAGATCTTACTTAGAAGTTTATCAACACATCAGTTTGACTGATTTAAAACACCATTAAAACAAAGGGCATTATTCACACTTTTTAACAACTTCAATGGAGCGATACAGTGTGTTGTGTGTCAGTACAGTGAAGTAAAATGTGCAATGACCAGTGCACACAACTCTCCAAAAATGCAACACAGAAGAGCACACACACGGTAGAGGTAGAGGTAGAGTGAATGAGATACATTATATTAGATTAACCAGCCATCCAACTGTTATGAAAATCACTAGCAAATCATTTTTTTTATTTTAAACAATTCTTTGCCAGTGTCTTTTCAGCAGGATCTGCTGCTGCTGCTGCTGCAAATATTTTTCCAGGTAAAATGGATGTATTTTCCTTCCATATACTGGAACATGTAAGATGGCTTGCAGTCGTTAATTATATATCAGACCAAACTATGGATGGTGAAAAGAACACTGTCAGGCATGAGGTCTGACTACCAACAAAACACTTGACAATTTAAGGGGAAGATACGCATGTAATGATTTGGTTTTACCTGGATGTGAAGTGATGAGGAGCGTTCTGTCGTCCAGTGTCGGAACAGGTTTCTTGAAACCACACAAAGCCTCAACCAGCTGTAACTCCATGGACATGGTCAGGTCCTCACCTCTCCTGATGACAACAGCAAGAACAAGTTAAGGAAAATAATGAAGCAGAGGGGATTTTACTGGGCGGGCTGCTATCTACTTCGAGGTCACCTGTCATCTTCTAATGAAAGTAGATGTAGCAAAACTGTGAAGCTTCAAGTTTAAATTTAATAAATTCAACTTGAAACTGGCTGCAATGTCAAAGGTTGCCTTGAGCCTCTGCTTTGGAATATCTATCACTTCTGTATTCAAAACAGGCCGTACAAATATGCATATACATCTGTACCTATGTACAGCCTGTACAAGCTGCACTCAATTATCACACCATCACTAAATCTGTTAGCAGGTAACATCAGTAACAAAAGACACTTGATAACAGAGAATATTTCACCTGGTGAAACGTGGATGTTCTCGCTGGTCCAGGACAATAATGATATCACCTGGCTCAAGTCCTGGCTCCTGATCTCCCTCGCCGTGGAAAACTATCTTTTGGCCATCTCTCATTCCTGTGGCAGTAAAGTGACCAGGTGATGTTTGTATAACATTTTCTTGCTTTAATCTGATCTTAAACCAGTCACAGATACATTTAGATTGAATCTCTCTACACTCTCACCTTTGTCAATGTGGACCTCCAAGATCTTCTTCTGTCGCAGGATCTTCCGACCTGCACATTGTTTGCAGCGGTCCTTGTGGCTGATTCTCTGTCCTTGGCCCTGACAGCTGTGGCACACTGTGGACACTTGCTGAACCATACCTGGTACTAGCTGGTGCACACGGACCTGCATGCCTGTGCCATGGCAAGTCATGCACATCTGTGCAGCTCCTTTCCGACTCCCTCGACCTAACAAAAAAAAAAAGAAAAGAAAACAGTTAAAGGCTATCTTTGTGTTAGATTTGGCTTATTTCCAAGCTATAAACTGTAGTGACCTGGCAAGAAAGGCCTGGATTACATTTACGAGACTGATGTGTTTTTTTATTGGACAAATAGCCCTTTTATGGCTTGCCTGGGTCTGCGTGTGCTGAAAAGCCTGCTTGGATTACCAAACACGTCCAGTGATGGACACTAACGAGAGCATGTAAGTAAGTCACATTGCCAAAGACGTACCTTCACATCTCTCACAGATGGTATTCTTCTGGACACTAAGTTTTCTTGTAGCTCCATTATAAAGATCTTCCAGTGTTACTGAAATCTGATGAACAATATTCTTCCCTGAGGTGGAACAAAAAATTACATTATGAGTCACAAATCACAAAACAATGCTATTTCTTGGAATGTGATCAGAATTGAAAATACACACTCCCTCGTCTACTTAATATACATTTCCTTACATATTACATTACTACACATTTATATAAACAAGTCGAAGCTTCTGATACCAATCCTTAATAACAACGTAAAACAAATTAACTGTTCAAAACATGTTGTTACTCGAGCGTCAGATGACTGTACAATGAAAAAAAAATGTTAGGGAAGATGACACTGGTCTATGGATGGGAAGAAGTTGTGTGTTTACTTCTTAAGGAATAATTTCCATTTTGCCAAACTGCATAGTCACAACTACAACAGCTGATGTACAGCCAGAGTTAAGACCTATTCTCTCAAACATTTGTCACGCTTGTTTGATAGGCTGTAATGTGATTGCTCAAAAGACAAATTGGAGGACGAATGTGGAGAAGAGCATGAGAAATTCTTGTTTTGTTGTTTTTAAGAGCAGCTGCAGGAAGAAAATGAAAACTGCCTAAGTCAAACATGCTGCAAAGAACAACTGCAGCGATTATTCGATTGAAAGAAAATCAATTAGCAATTATTCTGATGAGCTGTCAATTGCCATTTTTCAAGTAAAATGCCAAACATTGACATTCAGGTTCTCGATAGTGATAATTTGATGTCTTTCCTCTTCTAGCTTATATTATAGTAACTTGAATGTTTTGTATGTTTGGATATTTGTTGATGTCACCTTGTGCTCTACGGCATTGTGGAGGCATTTTTCACTGTATTTTGATGTTTTATACACTAAATGATTAATCAGCTGATTAAAAAAGTAATTGGCTGTTTAATAACGATTAATGACATGTTCAATGCTGCACCCCCCTCCTCAACACTACTGGCTCTGGCTCAGAAGTCGTATCAGCAAAGAGAATTTTTGAATTAACATAAATCAATGACACCTTAAAACGTTTCTCTAATATTCCCGTACCTTTCCGCTCTCTGTGCATCCGACTACCTCCGCCAAAAAATAAGTCAAAGATGTCCATGGGCGATGCAAAGCCCCCTCCACCACCACCACCAGTTCCTCCTTCCTTTATAGCCTTTTCACCTCCACGGTCATACACCTCTCTCTTCTTTGCATCGGACAACACCTCATACGCCTGTGAGATCTGCTTGAACTATGAAAGAAAAGAAACAAACACATCTTCTTTGGTAGGGCAGACATTTTTGGCAATGTACAGCTGCTTAGAAGGTGTTTAACTCTTTGACATTGTGAGTAAAGTAATAGCTGAGGTCTGCCAAAGAAAAATAGACTTAACAAAAAGTAATTATACCCTGTTTCATTTGATGCACTAACTTACGTTACATAATTTATTAATATGTAACATCCAGATAGATTTCAAACTAGATTTTAGGATTTTGGGCTTTAATGGAGATGTATTTTCAGGATAAACACACTAGTATTATGGGGACTTCTACACAATAAAAATTGTATGCAGCTGATAATGTTAATATCTATGGGTGTGATACTTACCTTCTCTCCTTCTGTAGGATTTTTGTCTGGGTGATATTTCAAGGCTAGTTTGCGATAGGCCCTTTTCAGTTCATCAGGAGTAGCATTAGGTTTCACCCCCAATGTGTCATAGAAGCCTGTTTCCTTGACCATGTTTGTCTTAAACGAATAACCTTGGAAAAGTAAGACAGGAAAAACACAATCAGTATTTCAATACTCAACTCCAATTTAATTTCTACTGACCCTGCCTACAAGTATTTGGCCTCTGAACTAAGAGCAAAACAACAGAGTAAGAATTTCAATGAAACTGAATTTAATTTGCTGCCCTGTGAATAAGAATCTGCATCATGTTAATAGTGTCAAAAGGAAGAGAATCCTTTCATTGATGCAAAAACAGAGCGTATCATCATGAGGCTGAACTGTGAGAGAGGCCTTTGTATTGAAAACTAGATTTGAGGCTGGATTTGAGCGTGTCTGTAAATGGTGGTGGACAAAATATTCAACACATTTTTTTAAATGTAATGCAGGTCGATACAACATAACTATTAAATATGGCCAGAAAGTACCAGTATGTTAAATCAACATCTCTCTGACTCTGAACAAAAAGCTATCATGGCAAACTTCCAAATTATTGCAGGACTATGTATTAGATTGCATTAGCCTGTGCAGATGTAATTAATAAACAGGGAACTCAGTGTGTATCAACAATGCTTATGGTATGCTTGTATGGACATTTGTGCTAAATGTCTAAGTCTCACTGTTCAGGGCTTACAGTATGTCCCTGTATATTACTCATCTATGGTACATGTATGAAAACAGCACCATGCAATTTATTAGCAAAACCCACGTCAAACTAATGCTGTGATTGTAAAAAAAAAAAAAAAAAAAACATCCTTCGATAAATCCTACTTTCATATAGGTTACAATGTTCATTTTTATTTAGCTAGTTTTGAAAGTCTAGCCCCATTGATCTGAAAGAGTGGACCAAATATAACTCTCAGTATAATGCAATACAACTCAAGATAACAACACTGCAGCCTCCAAAATTAACATACATTTAAATGAACGCCTTTCTTAACTAGCTGGGTTTACCAAATAAACTGGCATGTATAGTACAGGATATCTGAGGGTTATTTAATCCTACCAAATAATCAAAACAAGCAATGTTAGTTGACTTTGATATTGACTATTTTATGTAATATGGATCATGGTTGTCTGTAATTATCTGTAATATTCTGCTCTGGGGATGTGTGGCAGTCAGTGGCACCGGGAAACATTGATAGAGAGGACAATGGATTCCACAGATGCAAATGTCATGCAGTCAGTCAAGAAATCGAAATTGAAAGCATCATTGGAAATCTGAGTGTATAGCTTAAGAATGCTGTGGGAAGAGTGGGTGAAAAGTTCCCAAATCAATAACAGAACGACTAGAAGCTGGCAACAAAACGTGTCTGAAAGCTGCGATACCTGCCAAATGGGAGGTTTCTGAGTACTGATTTAGTAGGGTGGCCAAAAGTAATTTTAAGTATCAGTTTACTGCAGGGGTTGTATTCACTTCAAAAATGAACTAAATATGTAGCAATTTTGCCCAGGGGTCCAAAAACTTTAGCATCCAGCTGTAGCTATGTTTGGACCATGAGCCTGACATAAAATGTCCAATGAAATGCCAGTCACTTTCAGGGAACAACTTGCACAAAGCTTCAATCATAACCTACTGTCACACGTCATGCTTGTTTTGGTTACTAGTTTTAATATCTTTCTCGAAAGAGGAGCCAGGGGCTATCAATCACGAACTATATGAACACCACAGGTTTATTCCTAATTTACACGAGTATTAATTGACGTTAATACATTAGCAAACACCTGTTACTATGCTCCTGATGAAAACAATAACGAGGTATCACATTTACCAGGCCCTATCAACGTTAGCATTGATAGCCGCGCTAACGCTAACATGCTAACTAGGCTGTTTTTCTGACGTTAAGCTAGAAATAAATTAAACATGACTCTTGTATAGGCAAACATTTGAATATGTGAATATGTACGACTGAATTATTATTTCCCAACCTTATATGAAGACAATGTTGTGTATCCTCACAAGTTCAGAGCAGACTTCAGCTCACTGCGACGATTCCAGATTTTTCTATGTGACGTCAAATTCCTGCGACACAGAGTCGCCAAACCAAACAAGCGTGAGACGCTTGTAACCGTTTTGTTAAACAAAAGAATAGCTAAATAAGATGATAAAATGCCTATTTGCTGGCTTATTAGCGAGGAAGGCAATCATAAACCTATTCAGCTGCCCCACTTACAGACAGTTGTCCTGGGTCGAGGTCCAGAAACGACTATTAAAGACAAAAAGTGCTCCCGGCAGCAAGGTAATACACTGATACACTGTATGTGTTAGCAGTTAGCTTAACTTCTAAACCTTCCATCAAAAGTAAACGTATGAAAAAATAAAAATCACTCAGTTCACCATTATAAGACCAAGTTCAAAATTGACATTGACAGTGGTGGAAAGTAAATGAGTACATTTACAAGTACTGGACCTAAGTACAAAGTTGAGGTAATTGTACTTTACTTGAGTATTTCCATTTCATGCAGCTTCTACTCCCCAACAATCCAGCGGAAATTATTGTGCTTCTTACTCCAATGCGTTTATTTGACAGCTTTAGCCACTCGTTATTTATCAGATTAAAACTTCCAAGACATACTATTGGATTATAAAACATGATGCCCTGTTGCAAACCAAACTAGTAAGCAGTATTCAGAATAGTTAAAATTAGTAGAGCTGCAGTGAAAGGTCAATTCATTGATTTGTCAATTGACAGAAAATCAATCTACAACTATTCAAATAAACATTATAATAAAACGTAATATGTTAAATGTTAAGGAATATCGCTCGACAAGATAGATGAAGAAGTCACCTTGGCCTATATGAAATTGTGAAATTGTGATAGTCATTTTTCACTATTTTCTATTGTTTAATACAATAAATAATCAGTGTGACAATAAGCTGTAGGCACAGTCCTGCTCCACCTCCACCAGCTACAACATTAAAATGCTGTTTACATATTAATGCATCAATTTATAAATATTGATATATAATAGTGTGACACTCACAAGGTCCATTTTCCTGATATTTTATATATATTATTTTGAATTTTAAAAAATGATTAAATTTATTTAATATTTGTAGTAATACCACTAAAAAGTGCTATTCATGGAATACAAAAAACTGAAGATAAACAATTTTACTGTGCACATATAATTTTATCATAAGCCAAATACCTTATACATTATTATTTTCAACCTAAGCCTCTCCTGAACTCTCTGAATGGGATTGTAACATTACATATAAACTGTTGAATTTTTGTTTCTTTAACATGCTATATGTTCTCATATTTGTCTATACATTTCTGTATTTTGAAAATAAAATAATAAAAATGAAAAAAAACATCCAAAGTATTAAAAACTAACTTTAACCTATGCAAATGTTATCCCTCCCCAACCAGTTGAATTGAGAGCAGAATGCAACAAAGGTTATGTCAAAGTTAAACAGGTAAGATGGATAAAAAACATTGATTTTTGTCAGTGTGAAATCAAGAAAATAATATGAATCAAGTTTAATGCGAACTTAATTAGATACCTTTAGTACTCGCTGCTATTTTAATATCCATTGCTAAACATTTTGGATGCATTCTGTGTAATCTGCCTGCGGTATTGATTCTTTTTTATTCATGTTTTTATTTCAGTGATTAGTGAAAGGTCTTCCACAGGTTATTTAACACTCTGTGTCTCATCCCACGTCTTTATTCCAAAGCTGGGTGTGAACCCCACCTCTATAGACTCTGCAGTTGTGGGTACAGGCAATGAAGTCAAAATGAAGCCTGGACAGCAGCTTCATATTGTCAACCAGCTCTATCCATACACTGTACAGTTCAAGGAGGATCTGACTGGCAACCACGGTGGCACCAAAAGACCAAGGGAGTCAGTTTCAGAGGACAGAGAGAGCCAGAGAGAGGCTCAGAAAATGAAAGCAGCCAAACAGACAGAAAAGGTCTCAGTATCACTCAGCCATGGAGAAGCCACAAAAACCAATGTAAGAAAAAAGATGTGTGTGTGTACTCGTGTGTGCACATATTAAAAATGTTATTTTTATTATTTTAGAGCTGGTAAGAGTATGTTATACAAAAAAAAATGTGTTGCCTAAATTCTTGCAGGAAACTTTTGGACATTGGAGCCAAGGTCTGAAGATTTCAATGCAAGACCCAAAGATGCAGGTAGCTATTGGGGGAAAAAAAGAAGTTACAGTTGATGTGACGCTTACTGAATTGGATCATAGCTGGATTTTTGACAGCATGATTGATTATCACCATGTCTGACTGTTAAATATCACTGTTTCCATTTTTCTAGGTATACAAGGATGAGAAAGTCGTAGTAATTAAAGATAAATACCCCAAATCTCGTTACCACTGGCTGGTCCTCCCGTGGCAGTCCATTCCCAGTCTGAAAGCTTTGCGTGAGGAGCACTGCGACCTGGTGAAACACATGCAGCAAGTTGCTGACCAGATGATTGAGCAGTGCCCCGACGCTAGTTCATTACATTTCCGCACAGGGTACCATGCCATCCCAAGTATGAGGTTAGTCATAAATGCTTGAATATTGCTTTTACATAGAAAGATCATATAAATAATGTATATTTGACATTGTTGCCAGATATTTTCTAAAACAGCTGTAGTTTGCTGTGGGCCCACTTCATGTTCTCTGCTGCCTTTGACTGAACCTTAAATATTTTATCATTATCCACCTTGCACTTACATCTTTACCTGTCTAATATTGTTTTTTTATTTTTATTGTTTCCTTTATGTGGTTTCTGACCTTTTTAATTGTCTAAATTAAATGCTGTAATGTTTTATTCTGCATTTCCTGCTTGGTTTTAGTGCATTATATATAACATTAAATTGTCTCTGTGAAATGTGCTGCACAAATAAGCATGCCTTATATTAGACTATGCAGAAAAGCATGTCACACACACCCATAAGACATAAGACATAGCTTCATCCTTGTGTCCGTATTGGTTGTGACACTAAACTTAACACTTTACTGCTGTTTGGTGGTAAAAGTAGAGAAAATACAGTGATTTGAAAACATTTCATGAATGGCATACACATAAGTCGATCATCCCAATACATTACTCTAAAAAGCTTTGAAAAATGGTAGCAATGTAAAATATGCACTATTTGTAATCAATGGAAAAAGTTTTCAAAGCATTGCTGAGGTCTTGAATAAAACTGTGGTATCTCTGGTATATTTGATGTAGACACAAAAAATCAACACATTTTGTGTTTATCTTCTTTTACAGTCATGTTCATCTCCATGTGATCAGCCAGGACTTTGACTCTCCTTGTTTGAAGAACAAAAAGCACTGGAACTCGTTCACAACTGACTATTTCATTGAGTCTCATGGTGAGAGTAAATTCTGTTTGTTTTTGTTGTTTTAACCTGAAGAGTAGTACACTTTGTCCATCACTGAAAACTTGCACTTTTTTTTTTATTATCTGCAGATGTCATTGAGATGCTTGACACAAATGGAAGGGTCACTGTGAAAGAAGGCGCCAATGAGTTGTTGAAACTACCTCTCCGCTGTCACATGTGTCGCAAAGAACTTCCCACTATACCAGCTCTGAAGGATCACCTGAAGTCTCACTTTCCCAGATAAGAATGTGACCTCAAAGCAGAAACAATTCCTCAGATGTTCACGGCTTCAACATTGGACTCTTGGCACATTAGACATTATTTTTGCCTGTTGATTAGGATTTACAGTTTTCTAAAACATGTTTCATTGAGTATTGTAGTTATGTGACCGGAACACGGTGTCCATGCACAGCTTTTGTTGTATTTTCAACTCATCATTTGATCAGTAGGTTTAAGAGGCCACTGTAAAGATGGATATCATTCATGCTCGATGTCATCGCACAAGTCCTGAGAGTCCTGTTCTTCCTCAACTTTCAAACATGTTCAAATAAGGTGTATTAAATGTTTTGTAAAAAAACCCCAAAAAAACAAACAAACTTTTTTTTATTTAAAATGAAAATGTGGTAAGTCTCCTGCTTTTGATCAATTTCAGTGCATGTTAAAGAGAAAGGGAAGCTGTAAGAATTATCACATTGTGAATTTGCTGCAGTTGTAGATTATTTTTAAACCATCTGTATTGTCTGTCTGCCATAGATCTGAGACAGAACTGCGGTCTTCCAAAACTGGAGATAAAGGTGAGATTTGTCCAGGGAAATCTTGCCTCCATAGAAAAACCTTTTTGAGGACTTAACATGATGCCAGCCTGGAAAAATGAAACATGGTGACTGAGTGTGGGATGCTGTGGAGATTTCACATCTCTTATTTTGTCACACAAGTGGGTTTGGAGGAGCATGTAGTGTTTCTGTCAGATCTGCTGCTAACTTTAAAAATAAAAGTTTTTAAGACATGTAGAAGAGTTGGAAATAAAAGTTTTTAAGACATGTAGAAGAGTTGGAGCATTACCAGACAGTTAATTATATCAGTCTTAAGAAAAATACAGAACATAACTTGGTGCCAGAACAAGGGGCCGTGGTTTCTCTGATGTTATTACCAAATGATGACTGAAACTTGCTCAGTCGAAAACTGATAATACAGTGCTTGAATCTGTCTTAAATATTACAAGGAGGAAAGAGTAGCCCCTGCACACCCATAGTCCACCCACACAGGTGTCTTCATGTACTGTTGCTGACTAGTCGCCCTCTGAGAATTGTGTGGGTGTTCACAGACATTGCTTGATCAACATTTTCCACACTCCCTTGTTAATTTGGTTTTATTTGTGAGGGTGGAGCAACTTAATGTAATTCCCAGAATAGTTCTGCTTAATTTTAAACTGAGAAGAGGTCCAATCAGCCAGAATAAGTGAAAACACCGATTTGGTCTAGCAGGCCCTTCAAGAACTTTCAGTAAACAAGGCAGTATGAAGGGTGGAGTTTGTCGCCATCTACTGCTACATTATTATACTTGCAGGGCTACAAATTCAGGACCCTGTTGCTGAAATGTGGCCATGACTAATTCAGGTTAACATGCTGTTATCAGGATAAATTAAGGCTGTTTATACTCATCCAGGTTTCTTTGAGTATTAATTTGTTATTTTTGGAGCAGGATATATTGAATAACAGGAGAGCTCTTATTATGAAATAAAGTCAAAAGTGGGTGGAGAGTTGAAACCATGATCAACATTCATATGGTTGGCAGAGTGTTGATCATGCAAATGCAGTTACATCATTCACTGTGGTATCAGATTCATGAACGTTAGTTACTTCATGCATGTTCCTGCATTGTTACTGGTGTTATTTTGTTCTACTTTGTGCTCCATATAGTTTCTTTACACCGCACCAAATTGACAGATTTTACCGAGTTTCTAACTCAGTTAAGAGTCAGAGGTCAACTACATGTGGGAAAACAACATTGCACAACCCTTGTGCTGTAGTTGTGTGTTGGTAAGCAAGCTAGACCAAACTTTTAGACCATACACAGATTTACGCAAATAAAGTCACAAAGCCAGATTCTTATCCACTTCCCTGTATGGAGGACAATGACAGCATAATCCGCTGATCACATGTGTATCATACATAAAGCTCAGAATCATCATTATACACCTTTTTCTTATGGTTAACAGACATATTAAATTCCCATATATGCATACAGCATATTTTACATTATAATACATAGCCTGCTGTATGTAGATAAAGGGTGAACAGAAGTGACAGTGACAGTGAATCCCTGACCTTGGAAACAGAAAATATGTGAATATACAGATGTTGACAAATTAAAACCTGAAGAATGACTGGATAAACAGGATGACGTATGTCAAACTTTTGACAAAAGACATGGCTACACTTAAAAAGATCGAATTGGCCCGTACGGGGATCGAACCCGCGACCTTGGCGTTATTAGCACCACGCTCTAACCAACTGAGCTAACCGGCCATGATGAGCCGCGGGAAACTATGGTTTATAACCAGAACTCAAATGTTGTTTCGTCTGTTTTGTCAGTTTTCGGTTGTAGCAAAACTAACATACACGTTCAACATTCAAGCTTCGACAGTAAAAGCCTATCCTAGCTAATATACTGAGCTACTTACCTGCTAATTGGAGGCAATGATAATGTAATATTTGTATTAGGCGGTCCGCTTTTAAAACATCCACTAGCTAACTTTTAATTGTCTTAGCTAAGCACATGTGGTGGAGTCAGACCGCACTAGAGTAAAAGTGTCAATACCACAGACGAACGTAAAGCCTTACATATAGTTTTACTTGAAAGTACAGACTTATTTTCAGCAAAATGCGCTTAAAATATCAAAGGTAAAATGGTCTCATTCAGATGCATGTTACGTATATAGGCTACATTATTGGATTATCACTATAGATGCAAACAGCTAATTTGAACTACATTATACTGCATACTGGAAGCTACTATTCGACTGTGATTCGTATTAAGATCTTACTCTGCAAAGTTATTTAATACAGTAAATGTGCAAGATTTCCCTCTAAAATGTAGTGGAGAATTAGTATAAATAAGTGTACATTGGAAATACTCAAGCTAAGTAGAAGTATTTAATAATAATAATTTAATATTGAATAAGAGAAGTATTTCAGTAGATGTATTTATGTTGTTCTCTGCTACCGAATTATATAAAATCATGCAAGCTCCCAATACAATGGTTATATTATTTGTTTATTATTATCAAAACAAAGTAAATGCTAGGCTACATCATCGTCACAATAATAATCACATACATGAATCAACAGCTGCAGGTAACATATATTGCCATAATCAACATTCAGAAGCGATGGGCAAGAGCAAATCTGTCATCCTGATGTCTTCAGGCAGGTAATTTAATGGTGTTATAGTTCATAGTGGGAAACACAAAGCTGTGCATGTCATCATCTCCTTAGACTTAACTCCCTTTCGTCCTCATCTGGCATCATCAAATTGTCTACAGAGTAATTGGCGTCATCTCCTACAGCCTGGAAGAAATACTCTTCACTTTCACAGCTCTGAGTTCCGTTCACACAGTCTTCTGTTTTGATTTGGTGCAGCTCCGTACTGTCGCTGGCATTACTATCCTCTGTGCTCTTGCTGGCATCACTGCTGTCACTGCTGTCACTGCTCTCATTGCTCTCACTGCTGGTGCTCTCGCTGCTGTCACTGGTGACACCAGTCATCTCACTGGTGTCTGCACTGTCACTGGTGGTATCGCTGCTGTCGGTGTTGTTCTCCACCAGCAGTAGGTTTGTTTGGCTTTGAGTGGTGTTGGTCTTCTGTTTGAAAATGGTGCTGGTGGAGGTTTGATTGGGCTGTTTCTCTGTCAGCTCTTTGCTGAGGTGGTCTGTTTGACCTTCGACCTCTGTGCTGCTGTTGTCCTCTGCGCTCAGGACTTTGGTGACACTTGCAAACACCCGAACCCAACTCTGAGCAGACAACAAACAGAGCATAGTGTTACTCAACTTTGATCTCAACTTTTGAAACTTGATGTTTGAAATCAAGCAAGTGTGTAAAATCTCACCTTTCGCACATTCTCCTCACTGCCCATGCTGTTATCTCTGGTTTCAGCCATAGAGTCAGTCTGTGGAAATACAGTGAATAATATGAGCAATGGAGACCAGAAATATGCTGTACTATATGTTAATATTTGGCAAATAATCTTGGTTTGGTAAAATATTTAATTTCTTACCCCATCATCCTCATCTGACTGGCTGTTGCTCTCCTCTGAAGTCTGTTTATTTTGTTTTTGGAAAAAGACACATACTGATTTAGCAAATTTTCTGTAACAGTCAAATGGACAAAGCAACAAGTATACATATCTATACATACAGTATCTATTTTTGTTTTATTAATGTAATTAATACTTAATGGGCTACTCTAAATTAAGGACACATGTTTCTTCTTTCTTTCCTTTCATTTATCTTTCACTTCAGTATTATGATTATTATTAAGTATTCTCAATTTTGTAAATTTGCACTGTTACACTCTGAAAATATGATGGATTTACGGTCATTAACCCATTAATAAAATGATTAATTTAAGAAATGAATGTCAATTAAGAGTATACAGTAAAATAGAGTGCTGATACAACCCACCTTGTCCTCTGATGTGGATTCTAATGATTCTGACTCTGAACTCTGGAAACAAAGATAGATAACATCAGTCACATCTACAGCACCATTGGATCAGTTACATCAGAATAATTAGATTTTTCTTCTGGAGTCTTGTCAGAAGATAGACAAAACAAAATGACTCACTTGATTTGAGGCATTTTCTTCAGAGCTCTGAAACAAAAAGAAGAATACACATTCGTTTAGGTGAAGCTCAGCACTCGCGCTTACAGTCTCCTACATCAGAAAATAATCATTTACTCATTACAGGAATGAACGTATACAGTACCTGAAGCTCTGATGTGTTATTTTCAGATGATTGTGAAAGAGACAAACTTCCAGTCTGGAAAAAGAAAAACAAAGTGAGCAAACACCACAGTACATTTAATTATACCCTTCAACTGCAGCAGCAACAATCATCACCTTCATTTAAGATCCATTCATACATACGTGGGTGCAGATATACAGTGCAGTAAACAATAGTCTCTGAAATGGGAAGTGTCTTGAGGTCTGGAGAACCCTCGAGTAACCGCACCTATTGTTAGTTTTTCTGCTGGCTCTGTCACAGGAATGCAACTTTTTTTTTTTTTTTACTGCAGTCAAAGGATTTATGTGTAAACTGTGTGGAGGTCTAACACTGCACAGTTCCACCGGGAATCAAATTAGATAGAGTTTGAGGAGAGGAATTCATTCACTCACCGTGTTTGCTTCAAGCTCACTTGATTCCAAAATAACATTATATGAAATCTGTCAGAAAGGAAACACAAAGGAAGATAAGGGGTGAGAAAAGTGCTGAAATTATTACCAAGATGGTAGATCTTATGGGTGCGCAATATCTTTGTAGATTTGTAGGTACTTAATGGGAGGCAATGCTCAGCTTACGAATGTCAAAGTAAAAGAAACACTGCAGGACAAAGGTGATATTTAGAACTTATTGGTTGTAACTGGAGTCTTTGTAGTAATGACTTTATTAGTTAATGTAAGAAAATCTACAATATGTCAGCACCTGAACCTTCAAGCATGGAGACTTTGCTGTTACGTGTTATTTGACCTCTACACCATACATAATAACAATGTAGATATTTTAGATTCAAGTTTAGAAATGTTGCCAAACACGCATAAAATTACATAAGTTTCATATTTAACATCCTGTTTTAAAAGTTTTATTTTCACAGTTTCATACTTACTGGGTTGGCAAAAACTGCTCCAACCAGGCAAAGTGTTATTATGGTAACCTTCATTCTGTAACAAACAGATATAATTAATAGTGTTGATTTCATTTGATTTGTGGCAAGCTGGTTTGCAAACGTAAAAGCAGACTTAAATATACATTCATTTTTCAAAAAAAGTCATCCAAAAATACAAAATATGTTAGTGGATAGAGCAGCTAATGTGTTGTATAAGCAAAGGTATCTTGCACTTGAGCAAGTAAACATGTTAAGAAAAACTAGACAAATTGAATAACATGGTAAACTGACAATTGAAATAAAAGTTTGGAAATATGGTAACAAAGAGCAAGGACTCAGAAACATGTACTGAGACTGCACAGAAAAAAAACACAGAGTAGCCTTAAGAACACCATTCTGTTATTATCAGCCAATAATGATCAATTACCTTTTTTTTTTGTCCGTTAGATTCAGAGCTGTGAGAGATGTTGTCAGCAAACAGGAGAACCCCGTCTCTATTCTGAGCCACGTATGGAAGCTGGCAGTTGAGGCAGTAAAAGCGCAATGTGTGGATATGCTGGAGGAAACTCCAAGAACCTCTGTATATAAGTAACTTCAATTAAGGTGATTGCATCACTTCCTTCCGGATGTCTGCTCCCCTGTCGACACGCGAAGGTGTATTTGTTTCCGGAGAGCAAGCTCAAAACAAGCATACGCTGGCACGATGATGACTGCAAACACACACACACACACACACACACACACACACACACACACACACACACACACACACACACACACAGAGTTGTTACATTCAGTCACTATATTTTCTCCACCCCCTCTCAAGTCCTAAGTGAAATATAGCTGAGCAGACGAAACCATAGGGTTTGTGGCCTGTTTAAAAAACAAACTCACCCACTCAGAGTGGAAAGGAAGGCCAGATGGTTTCATACTTGTTTCCGGTGAAATTTTTGTCTTTTTTATTTACTATCTAGTCACCCAATAGTATTTTGTTTTTTAGATTTTTATTGTTGCTTTATAATAAATTACAAGGAACACATGAATGCCTTGCTCAAGGGTAGATTCAAAATACTTGTCTGGACAAAGAAAAAAATTAACCTTCTGACATCTTTCTAATAGGAGGGTTAAACTTGTGACAGCTTCACATAACTTGAGTCACACGTACATGTAGAGGCTTAATACGCTCATGATACACTTAACTAAAAAACGATAGTGTCCTCACTGTTACATGATGTTATTTGAAATAGACGTTCTAGGAAATAGGGCATGTACAGTAGACAGCCTAAATAAAGACTTATATATTTCCTTCCGGAGGCTCATAATTGTTTCCTGGACGTCCTTATATGGTCAGACCCAAAATAAGGTTACAGAATTCCTTGTTTAACCTCACTCTGGATTCAAACCATGCATAAGAAACATGTAATTAGACTGGATGTTCACCAGTCTGGAGCTGTTCGCCAAAACCACAGCCACCAGTTGTTGTAAGGTCCTGCTTTAGGAAAGGGAGGAGTGAGGAGACGATGATTGATGCTTGTTGAGGCACACAGGTCGGCAGTTAGCGATGTCCGCACCTTCACCCAGAGGTTACTTAAGTTTTTATGATGTATTAACCCCTTCAGCCAGGCATCTGATGCATCTTTGTTGTTGTTTCTCTTGAACGCCAATAGATATATACAGCAGGACAACTGGTAATGGAGCGAACACGAGCAAGTTCAGGACACTGGTACTTAAAGAAGAGATGAAAAGGTTTCACTCTAGGTTGTAAATATTTTTTGCTTGATTATTGACTTCTATAACCTGTATCAGTAAAGCAACAGTTTCTGTAATAATAATACTGACTAGTAACCAATGATGGAAACCTTCTGATATTACTAGAAGCCGCACAATGGCAGATTTAGATATGGGCGGCATGGACAGCCGATCAGAGCTTCATCTTGTCAGGGGTGTTCGAAAAAAAAAAGGAAAAGTTACATTTGCACATCATGTCAATGATGCCATGTCACCATGTGGATGAGAGCGGCCATATTCATTCATAATACTGTGAAATGAAGAATAATGAACTAGTCTGCACACCACCACCAGATATTTTCAGAAATGTCTTCAGGATTAATACCTATCTTATTTATTAGATTTTATTAACTAATTTATTTATTATATCTTATCTATCATATTTTATTAAACAAATTTGTTTAATAAAAAGTAACAGTTTGTGTGTCTTGTGTTGTAGGTGGGCCCGCGGGGCTGAAGGGGGTATTTGCCCAGGGCACCATACAAGCTAGAACCGCCACTGAAGCCACATCATGTAGGTTCAGATGTCTCGGGCTTTACTGAAAGCTGAAAGTTCTCAAGATGTCTGACTGTGGGTATATAATCCCAGGTATCACATGGTTGCAACATTTGATCCCATCTTACACCATATTAGGTAAAACTTAATCCTAAACAATAATGTGTGAAGATGCTATTGGTCACCAAAATCTGTATTGTCACATGTTCTCACCCACTTATTACATGTTTCCTGTTCTTTTCCCTACTTAGTTCATCTTTGACAACAACTAGATTTGGAAAACATTCTCTAAGTTTAGACTATCATCCTAGCTCCGTATCTGTAAGACCTTGGTTACTGTTTACATTGAATATCAATCTACGCAGAGTGTTTCTCAAATGTTACTTTGCAAGGATATATTGAACACACAAATGAAAAAAAAACAAAACAAAAAAAACATCTTCAAAAATCTTGAAAGATGGGAGAAGTTTATTGTGATAGTTGGTAAGAAATGCATACTTAACTATCAATACATTTGCTTGTAATACCTATTCTGAGTGACAGTTCATTTCCAACTTGTCCACACAATAGTTTCAGTATGGTATATGAGAAGTATAACTTAATATAGTTTGCCCTCTTTATTTCTGTATATGTAATATTTAATATTGTAGTATGTATTTGTGTTATTAAGCCTGGTGATGAATGAGATATGCCTGTTGATGGTGGATTATGGGTAAAGGTGAACTCTGTGGTGCAACTTTGAAGCCAACATGCACGAGTCCTTATAACATCTGCATTTCCATTACAACTTGGGCAGACTCCAGCTGCTGGTGAAGATCATGTGATATGATTGAAAGCTCCAGAGGCTCCAGCCACTCAATGGCCCCTAAGGTGAAAGTGCTTTGTCAAATGAGTAATAGTGTATTATAATGAGAAAAATTTAAGACAAATTGTGCAAATGTGAACTACTATAACTTTTACAACCTGGCCTGCTGTCATGGCCAGTGGATGAAAATATATGAAATATTATTGTCTAATAGATGCTGTGGACAAATACTTGGTATGTTACATTACATTACATTGAGTCATTTGGAATATGCTTTTATCCAAAGCGACTTACAAGTGAGGGATGTTGTTACTCATAGTGTAACCTATTATAGATTTTGTAGTGGCTTCAGAAACACAGACTTGTGATGGAGTGACATCTAGTGGCCTAAATTATGCATTAAATCTGTCATGAAACCTGGTTTGGTTTGGTTTTATTCTTTCATGAACAACCTACACAATATAAACTCAAAATGTTCAAAAACAACAAAAAAGAAAAAATTTCATGCATGAATTTATCATGTGTTTATGTGTTATAACGCCTTTATCAACAATGAAACGCTTTATTTAAACCTGTCAGATGCTGTTTTTTCCCCTCACATTTTCATGACTCTTTCTGAAAAACATGGACATTGCAGTTTTTTGTTTTGAGGCATGGCATCAAATGAAATTCAGTGTGCGAGCGCTGCCTCTCCCTCCCTTTGTAGCCGAAAGACCCTCCCAAAGTTAGAAAAAGCGCGAGAAAAAACTCTCTCTCTCTCTTTGTGTGTGTGTGTGTATTATCTGCGTGTGTGTGTGTGTGTGCATGCATGCCAGTTTGTGTGGACAGTGTGAGCGCTGTCTTGAATACAAAAGGACATCTTCACAGGTTCAACACAGGCACATACTGGTGTTTGTGCTGGATTCTACTTTCTCTTGCAACTGCCAGCCTCAGGTAAAATCCCAATTACTGAGACTTTTACATAGTTTTGACATATCATAGTGACCACACAGAGATGTGTGTGTGTGTGTGTGTTATATGCCTTATCTTATGAACTAACTAGTTTGCAGTTCAAACTGTTTTATGGTGTATGCAGCGACTCCTGGCTTGGTTATACTTTAGTCTCTTTGGGGATGTTTTTGCTTTGATGCTCTGAATTAACAGTGATGACTGGGTTATTTTTGTATATATGCAGAGATAGTGCAGTGCATATTATTATACTGTTTATACTATCATGTACCAATATACTGTATGAAGTACAGCGAAACTGAAATGTTGTTTATCATCTATATGAAAGTATTTTATAGAGTTTTAAAATATCCTCAAATAAATCAAATGAATTACATATGCTGTAAAATTGTGCAAGAGATACATTAAAGACTGTCATGTAACATGGATATTGCATTCAAAATGAAAAGTCTGTATGTGTACTTTGCGACATCGCCTCATAAAGATCAAATTAATTAGTATTGAACAGTTTATTGCTTTCAGTGGATTTTCATACACACACCCCTCCTGGGGTATTTGGGCTGTACTGGGCTGAACCACAGGGCTATTGTTCCACTGGACAGGCCCACTAATGTCTGTTTTGTTTCCGTCCAGAGAGACAAAAAGTTTGTGGACTTAGTCAACTTTTTCCAGTCTGGTAGCTTCTGATGTTTACTTTAGCTCTGAATGTGACTTTTGAGAGAGAGGCGCATCTCAGAGGCCTGTTACCGTGACAACAGTGGAGACCAATCCCGCAGCTCCGCTTGTGTTGGCGTGCATACAGATGCACTCATCTGTTTTAACTTTGAACGATCTGCCAAGTTCATGTCTTTGTTGTGACGAGTTAGAAGTCAAGATATAATGTATTGATTGTTTATGGTGTGTATTTTTCTGATGTACAATTCTGCAGTACTTCACAATAATGTAAATTACATTTAATCAATTTCTATTTCTTTCCTGTGTTTAAACTATCAATTTCAATGTTTCAGGTATGAGGGCCTGCTTAGTTTTCCTTTGCTTACTGGCAGCAACACTTGCCCTGTCTGTGAGTAGCAAAGCTATCATTATTTATTTGCGCATTGCAGTTTTGGTATTCACTAAACAGGTGATCATTACCAATGATTCCTCTTATGTCCAGGTTAAAAGTAAACCTCATGGAAAACATCATGGATTGCACAAGACTTCACACACAGCCAAAGAAAAGGTAAAACGTGACTCAAATTTTTTTTTAAAGTTTTATTTGAATGAGATAATTTCATACTTTAAATAAATATTTTTTCTCCTTCCTGGTTAAGGACGTTATCACAGAGGAAGCCAACAAGCCACAGGTCTCACCCACTTTAGTCACTTTGGAGGCCAGGAGCCAGGAGCAGGAAGATGAAGAGCTGAGCTCCGAGGGCAACGCTAATGCCAACAGGGAGGATGGAGCGTTTAAGGTGGCTGAAAGGAGAGATAAAAGCACTGCAGTCCTGTTGAGTGAGGAGGAGCTGGTAGACCTCCTGAAGAAGGAGGCAGAGGAGGAAGAGGTGGAAGAAAGAGAGCTGGAGGAAGAAGAATTGGAGGCAGAAAAAGGCAAGGTGGAGTCTAGTGAAGCTGGTGAGATCAGAGAGGATGAGGAAGCTGAGGGGGAGGATAAGAAACTGGAGGACAACTTGGAATTGGAGGAAGATGGGAAAGAAGAGGGGGAGATGAAGGAGGAGAGTGTGGAAGATGAAGTCCAGGAGGAGGTGGAGAAGATGTCCCATAAGAGCAAGAGGGAAGAGTCTGTTAGCAAAATGGCCAACAGAGAAAAGCAAGTCGCACTGCTAGAGGAACCAGAAGGCAGCACAGAGTCAGATATCCCAGTGGATCTTGACTATGCTGCTGATAGTGGCATCTTACAACCTCTGCAGATGATATCAGCGAAGCTAAAACACCACGTTGATGACGCCCAGCCCCTTTCAAAAGCAGATGTTCCAGATGTTAAAGAGAAAGAAGTCAGTGAGAAAGAACTACCCATCGTAGATGAGGACTATGACCAAGACATACAAAACACTGAGGCAGCGGACAGCGAGGAGTTTGATCAGGACAAGCTGCAAGAAGGCAGAAATGATAAAGATTCACAAGCTAAATCTAAAGAGATGGATCAGGACGTGGAGCCTCAGGAGCCAAAGAGCAGTGAATCAGGGTCCCGAGTGACTGGGAAGGAGGAAGAGAAAAGTAAGAATGACAGTGGAAGTCACATCAAGGGAAAGACAAGGAAGCAGAAGAAGAACCAGAGGGCGAGGAAGCACTCTCCGCAGAGAGAGGAAACACAGTCTGGACAAGAACTGAGCCACCAGGATCCTCAGGAGTCTGAGAGCAGCAGTATTGACAATACAGTGCACAAGGCAAAGAGGAGAAGGGCCGGAAAATGGGTAAATGATACCTAATTTGCACATGTGTCTTAATTAAAACAGCTATAATTAATATACTTATATTAACAATGGATGACATAACTACTTGCGTGTGAAAGGGGTCACTCGTAATGATGAACCTGCAGAGAACTATCAGTCTACGGAGCATGATATGCCTCTTTAGCTGATTTTTTTTTTTTTTTTGGCTGGTTGTCTGCAACTTCACTTTTCATTCTCATAGCTCTCTTCAATGTCTTCATGCAGCAAGCAGCTGTTTTTGGCTGATGTGATGGCATAAATGAGTGGTTGAAACATTAGTCGTTTTTTTTCATATGTCATGAAGTTACATTTCCATTGACTCCTTGTGTACCTTTCCAGGGTCCTTTGGTTGGAATGAATCCAGTGCAGATAAGAGCCACAGTGGATCTCTACCCCAGCTCCAGGCCCTCTCTTGGTGGAAGCATACATCACCCAGAGGCCCCTGCTGGTTGGTTAATTCAGCAGCCGCACCACTCACCGTTCACCATTCTAAACAAATGCACTATCCCAACAGTCTCAAATGGGAATCTGCTGACTGGGTTATTTTGCTGAAACTTCCACATGAATAGTGCCACCCTGCTTCACAGTCACTACCAAAACACAGCTCTGCAGGCTTAAGGAGTGAATAAGGGAGATCACGTTGATTTTAATCACTGTACAAACTCAAATGGCAGTGGAATGTAGGGGATGGTGTGTAGTGGTTAGAGCCTGTTGGCTTCAAGTCCTCACACTGAGAAACAAAACCAGACCAGCCAGGAAAATAGACCATTTATAACCCTGCTTTTAAAATTGAGATAAAGTATAGGTCAAAGGTTATTGCAGTGTTTGTATTTTCTTCCAGATCCATGCGACGATTTCCGCTGCAAACGTGGGAAGACATGTAAACTCGATGCAGACAACAAGCCGGGCTGTGTGTGTCAGGAACCGTCACAATGTCCTCCCAGCGTGAATGAGTTTGATCACGTACGTATGAATAACCTGTAGATGGCTAAGCTGGAACGTTCCTCCACTGTTTTGCTTCTGATCGTCGCATTTATGTCCCATTTAGGTTTGTGGGACAGACAACAAAACATATGACACGTCGTGCGAACTCTTTGCTACTAAATGCAACCTGGAGGGCACCAAGAGAGGGCACAGACTTCATCTGGACTATACCGGGCCATGCAAACGTGAGCATTAACCACTGTACAGACTTTGTGATTTGAGCTGCAACATTCTAGTCTGTTGCAGGAGAAAACAATTTGACTGTGCTCTTTCCCCCTCTCTGCTCTTCTGTCTCGCAGTAATACCTCCATGCGTGGACGCTGAGCTGGTCCAGTTCCCTCTACGAATGAGGGATTGGCTGAAAAATGTGCTGCTGCAGCTCTATGAGCATGACTCCATGTCCCCTGGCTTCCTCACTCCGAAACAGCGTTTTAGAGTAAGACACAGTGCTGTTTCTGTTTCTCCGGCTTCTTAGAATTGATCTATTTCAATCTTAATCTTAGGAAATGAACATTTTCCACAAGTTGCAAGTAAATATACTCATTTCGCTGCAGTTTGTTGTGCTATTTGTATCCAATCAATCAGTCAGTCAGAAAATAACAAAGCACCTTTGGGAAAAGGAAACATTCAGTGATTTAGGTAATGAAAGGCAAGCAAACTGTGGTGTTCTGTATTTTGTAGGTGAAGAAAATCTTTGAGAGCGAGCGGCGTCTTCATGCTGGAGATCACTCTGTTGAGCTTCTCGCACAAGACTTTGAGAAGAACTACAACATGTACATCTACCCAGTGCACTGGCAGTTTGCTCAACTGGACCAACACCCCTCTGACAGGTAAATCTTGAGGCCAATCACACATTTTATATCACAAGGTGCACGGTATAAAATATAATATGTAAATAATGGAATTACAATGTAATTATATAACACATTATATTACATCCAAAAATGGTCATAGAATAATTAGTATACACTGTTGCTCATAGCGTGACGTTTTAATCTGAATAAGAAAAAAAATTGAAACATTAAGGAGACAACAAAATCTCCAATGAAACTTATTCTGATGATTTTAGTGGATAGCTGGTAACTTATTCATCGATAACCCTAACACCAATTTATTCATGACCGTTATATAGAAATATTCACAGGACATGTTGACCTACCTTTGAGATAAAATTCTTGGTTTTCACTCCCGTGTTCATCTTGTTTTTCTAAACCTCACCCGCGTTCCCAGGGCACAGGCCGTAATGACTCTCACTGTGTTATACAGTGGCTTACTATTTGGATGCCATTATGACTGATAGTGGACAGCTGGAGACTCATATCTCCTCCATTGCTAGGGTAACCAAGGTCTTATAGATAAGGAGGTAGGAGGATAGCCTAAACTTAGAGAAATCAAGTTAGTGTCCAGGATGAGCTAAGTAGGGAAAAGAACAGGAGGCATGTAAGTGGGTGAGAACATGTGACAGTGCAGATTTTGGTGACCAATAGCATCTTCACACATTATTGTTTAGGATAAAGTTTCACCTTATATGGAATAAGGTGTGGTAAAATGTTGCAACCTAGTATTATATACTCATTGTCAGACAAGACATTTTCAGAACTTGGTGAGGCACTACTACGGTCCACTCGTTGTTATTGCACTGCTCATCATTATCTCCACGGCTTTCAGGAAATACTCCTTCCTGAGACATCTGAACTCCTGGTCATTGTTTTTTCTTCAGCTCACAGGAATTTGAGTCTCATACATTATTTCAAGGAATTTAATATATCACATAATATCAGTGAGCAATCAAACAAAATTCTAATGTGTGCAAAGAAAGTATATTTCCAATCTGGATTTTTTCTGGAGCTCTGGAGCTGGAGTTCCTTCATATTATTGGAGGTAGAATTAAGGGTTGGCTAAAGTCAAATATTAAACAAACCCCCAGCAGTGCTGGCTGGGTATATCATAAAACACAAGTGTTTGATTATAATGTGCACACATTAGATGCTCACAGTGATGAAAACCTGTTGGTGGTCCGTTCTCTGCAGATTGCTGACCCACTCAGAGCTGGCCCCGCTCAGGGTCCCTCTGGTGCCGATGGAGCACTGCACCTCCCGCTTCTTCCAAGAGTGTGACGCTGACAAGGACAAGCAGGTGTCCTTTAAAGAGTGGACTTCCTGTTTTGGTATCAGGAATGGTGAGAACAGTAGCACGTCATTCACTGAAACGTACTGATACTTCAGAAATGTGACGAATACAAAGTCATTATATTTGTGAGGAAGTGCAGTATGATCACTAGGAGAGCCAGGAGAGGTTTTAAAACTGTGACTCTCAAATCTGAATATATTTATATAAAATTTCACATTCAACACTCAGAATTCGATGATTTCACAGGCAGTTAGTTAATTAGTCAACCACCATTTTTAGTGTCTCTATTAAACGAATAGGAGAAATCAGTATATATGCTGTTTCAAACCCCTTTTCCATTTCTACCTACTTTCAGTAATAATGTACCTTAATTTCCATGTATTCATTCTCTCCACAGAGGATATGGATGTCAACCTGCTCTTCTGAGCTTCATTTTGTGCCTCATCTACTGCACAAGCTTGTGGAAGCTGCTCCAACATTGCAGCTTGAGATGGAGGCCTCCGTGAAGCCTTTGGCTCCTGTTACTTTGTCATGTCAAAAGTTACAAGACACTCTGACAAGTACAGGTGTAAGAAACTCATTTTACCTCCTGCTATATAAAGGACAAGTGTTGGTGGTCAGTGCTGTTATTTTGTGTCAGGCTAAGCTCGCACATTTGGATCTTCGTTCTGTAATTTAGACTAAACTGCTAGAATTTTTTTATTAGAATATAAGAAAGAGTTATGTTTTCTAATGCATTCCAACCTGGGGAAAAGTTTACAACAGCTCAACAGTAGAAAAGGCATTGTGCAGTATAGGTACGAAGCCTCAGAAGAACTGTGGTTTGTATGTTAGAGTGGTTTAGTGCAGGATTACTATTTGAATCAAAATAAATGTAGTAAATGTAAATCAATAACTGTGTTGCTTAATTTAGTTTCAAATTATGTAAATGTTTGTGTGTACATCTTATGTTTCATTGCAGCTCTAATTAAAGCTTTATGGACGGCAATGGTCTTCACAATATCACCCTGTTGTTAATGATGGCTTGTGTTTCTTTACAGTCCTGAAATAAAGTTATGGCATCATATTGGTGGATCCCAGTCGACCCCAAAAGGCACCTGGGATGCATCAGTTTTATGCTCTAATATCATGTTGTATCTGTAGGGTCAGTGTTCCTGATGCCACCATGACATGAAAATACGACCTCTGCAACAATGGTTATGAGAATGCAAGTCACTGATACCTGGTTTGGGTTTGCCACATAATCCCGAATAATGGCACTGCAGGGAAACAAAGCAAAAAATAGCCTGCAGCATGGTCATGATGATTATAGTGACTTGTTGTTTTGAGATGAATAGCAGGGCTCTGATTGGACCTTTCTCGGTGATCACGGATTCTGATGCTCTCTATATAAGTGAAGGGAGAAGCAGCATTTCACCTGGCGACTTTCAGTGTCACTGAGATAAAACATGTTCTGTGTACTGTGGGTCATCTTTCAGACCTTGGCTGTTGTGGTGGAGGGTGGTGTGTCTTCAGGGAGTGCTGAGGCACTTGCTAACAGGGGAGTGAATAATAATGGGGGCGTAGCAGCTGGCAACAATGTCAACTCTGGGGCTCAAAATGGAGTCCCGCTGAATGGTGAACCGCTTGTGGCACATTTAGTCCAACTTGGTGGGTCATTTTTTATCCAGCCGGTCGGGAACCAAATAGGTCAGGCACCCCTACAGCAGCTTATTCCCATTGGAGCTCTCCAACCCAGTGGGGCACTTCTTGTGGGGCAGACAGGCGGAGCCGATGTGAATCCACAGGGGCAGGTGGCTCAGGCTGTCAGAGGTGGGCCGGTCACGGTGTTTGCTGTGCTCTCCCAGAGGAATGCTGGAGGAGACCCGCAGGGAGCCGTGCTGACTCCAGGCCAAGTGCAGCTGGTGTCCAGGGCCGGGCTGAACCGCCAGCAACAGCCCGGCGCTGCTGCTGGTCGGAATGCAGCCGGCAGAGGGAGGTTTCTGCGTTCAGCGGCAGCTCGCCTCAGGAGGACACAGACTCCGGTGATGAAGGTGATGGCAGATGAGGAGGAGGAAGACTGCTCTGGGATGGAGATGGAGGAGAAGCAAGCGAAATGAGACCACACAGCTGTCAGACATCGCATACATCTCATGATGATTCGTCCTCATGTCCCCAGCCTGTCTCACTTCTATCTGTTCATGAATGTTAATTTTATAAATCACTGTCATAATAACTAATGGACAATAAATGATTGAAGTCACTGGTTGATGTTGTTGAATTTTTATTCCAATATATTATCACAATACACATTTGATCTTACATCATCTGGAGCTCATAATATGTCCGTCAAAGTGTGCTTGTGCAAAACACCCAGTGTCATGGGTGTGGCTCCTCTGGTGGCAGTTGTTGTTTTTGTGTCACAGACTGGTACAAATATGTATAAATTTATATTTACAGTACATTGGTTACAACATGGGGATTCTGGTGTCTGAATATGAAAAAAACATCCTACCACTTACACCATGGCAGAACTTCTTTTTTTATAAAGCTTGTGACATAATGAAAAAAAAAAAAATCCTCTATATAATCTTAAATCTCAATCTCATATTTACAATGTTATTAGGAAATGCCATTAGTCCTGGCATTAAACTGAAAAACAGGAAGAAAATTTGTCTTAATTGGAACTGCATGACAGTGTGTAATTAGTACAAAGCTCTAGACCAGACTTCAGAGGCTGTTTACCTGGTCTGCCCAGTCAGCAGCAGGAAAACCTTTTCCCAGACAGCCTCAGTAAGTGACAACATGCCCAGACAACCACAGTGGGAATCAATTTAATGGCTCCAAACAACATAAGAAAATGTGCTGATGAAATATGACATATACAGTGTCTGTTGCTGCCCATCGGTAACAGCAGAGGATTTTACAAATTAAAAGGCGTCTGGTGTCGTGCTAATCGGGGGTTGAGTTGGTTGTATGATATAAGTGGTTATTTTAGGGCTGGGGCAAGTGAAAATTCAGCTTGAGACAAATATAAACTCATAAATTACAGCTGGGTTTCAACCTTTAACTTAAATTTCCATTCAATTACAGCAGCAGGAAACACGGCATTTACAAGTCCACACATAAATAAGATCACAAGTTGACATTCTCACATAGCTGTTTTCCTGAAGTCACAAAAAATGTTTCATCGAATTTAAGTGCGCACACGTGAACAAAAGCTCTTGATGATGATGATGATGATGTCAGTTGTTTGCCTCTTGTGACCCCAACCCGCAACATTTAGATGGTTCTTACTGGTTTTTTCAATTCAGTGGTTTCCAGAAACCTCCAGAAACCTCCAGAAACCTCCACAAACCCACCTCAAGACACTGAATCACTCTGTTATTGTTCGTGGTCACTTCGCTGCATGGAGGACTATGTGAGGCGGCTGAGCGGGGGTTTGAGGAGTCTTTTGAGAATAGACAGCTCACAGCATTACATTTCTTTGCATATTTCGTATTGAAGCAAAAAGAAGATGTCGTATCACAAGTTGCCATGACACACGGGTGACAAATACAGTTTGTCAACAAGTCAGTGATCTCCTCTCTAATTGGCTCATAGTAATCTCTGGGACTGATAAAAGGTCTTCAACAATCAGAGAGCAGTAGTATAGTCCTCCTTGGCACATATAACGTTTGAAGGAAGAACAAAAAATATAAGGTATGGTGTGATTGAGATTTTTTAAAATAATAACAATGCAGAAATAGAAATGTTCTTACTAACATACGATATATTGATTTTATAAGTAAAATGTATCTATTCTGATTTTAGATTTTAGGCTGCAAAATGAAGCTTCTCCTCACAACATTTGTAGTCACCATCTGCTATGTGAGTATCTATCTATCTATCTATCTATCTATCTATCTATCTATCTATCTATCTATCTATCTATCTATCTATCTATCTATCTATCTATCTATCTATCTATCTATCTATCTATCTATCTATCCATCTATGATACAAAGCAGTGCATTTAAAATCTTACCTCTTTGCTTACTGCAGGTCAGTGCAGGCAAGGTAAGGAACACTTAAACTACTAATTCCTACGTGAGTAGCACAATAATACAAATTAGATCATGGTTAATAACAAACACTCTTTCTCCCTCCATGCAGAGACAGAGGATGATGGCAGCCATGAACGCAGGAATGATGCCTGGTATGAACGGAGTTAACCCGGGGATGATGGCTGGAGGCCTGAATCCACCCGTGGTAGCTGGTGGTGGGGCAGGCTTCATTGGGCAGCCGCAGTTTGCACAGGTCGGTCCACCAGGTCGTCATTTTGATGACCTCGGTTCAATGTTACAGTCAAAGAAAATTACTTACACGACATGTTACTGTGACAGCCGTATGTTTGAAATAGATGAGGATGAGTTTAGATTTCATATTAGCTTCACAATATGTCACCATGCTTATAGTAATTACAGTAACCAGGGTTATAATAATAAATTCAAAGTTAAAATAAAACCATGGCATTATGAGAGAAGATGTAAATGTTTCCGTCACTGTAAATCCAACCACAAGATGGTGCTCTCCTGTTGACTGACTTGTTAGTCCCTGATCTCTTCATCATTACCAGATAGAAAATATTTCATTACTTGGCATCCCATTCACTAAACTGTTTGAATTCAGATGGCTGTTTCTGTGAGTCAGATTTTGCCAGATAGGATTTATTCTTGACTATCTACAAAAATTATTTGCAAAACATTCTGATCTGATGTAAACCTGATATGAAGATTCACATTTCTACTCTCCCTCTCAAAGTTTGTCCCTGGAGTTCCTGCTTTTGCTGTACCAGGCCCCGTCCCCAATGTGTACCCTGTCCCTGCAGTCAATGCGGTGAGTGACGCACAGCACACAGCAGTACTCATGTGATTTTGCTTCATGTTTTAGAGTACAAGACAAAAAACATTTATGTCTATCTCACCTACAATCAGCTTCCTTTCATGGGACTCCCTCAAATGGCACCAATGAATCTTCCTCAGTCGCCTCTGATGGTAACCAACCATCTTTATATTACAGTTTAAATGATGGTAGAAATTGAACAAATCACTAGAATCACTAAATCCTGCTGCCTTGCTGTCTTTCTTTAGGGGCTTGCAGGAGGTGCCGTGCCACAGCAGCTTCCCCTTCAGCCCGATCCACTCAGAAGATTCAGGGTGAGAAAGAAAATTTACATCTGCTGTATGTGATATAAATGAAAAACTGCACTGGTTAATTGTTGTTCTTTGAATTTCCAGCGTCAGATTATGAAGCAGGACAACAGCATGAAGACCACTGTGGATACTCAGGTACAATTGTGTAATTTAAAGGCAAAGAAGCAGATTAAAGTGAATGGGATCATCCAGTTTTGTCTGCTATGACGTCTTATTGTGAAAGACAAATTCTCTTCAAGGTTTCACCACCTGTCCACTCTTTATTTTCTCAGATTCCAGCTCCTACCGACACAGTGACAACAACTGCGTGTGATGAAGATCGTCATCAGAATAATTAAGACAACATTGAAATACACAAAATGACAGTAAAATCTGACTTGTATGATTTTGTCACCAATCACCAATCACCATGGAAGCTGTGTGTATTATGTTTTATTTTGAATCTCAGTAAAAAAACAACAACAAAATAACATGATGGTTGATTGGACATGTTTACCTTATAAAAATAAAGTCTGCTTAAAATGAAAGTTGTTTCATAGATGCCTCTGATTTTGCACCAGCATATTACACAAACGTTTATCAATAAACTACAGTTTGAGAGTAATTTATACATCTCTGCTGCCATCTAAAGGATAATGAGTATAAAAACAAATGTACAGTAAAATAACATGAATCCACAACTCAAATGTCTCACAGAGGTTGGCTGGATAATTGTGCTGCATCAAACCTGAAACGGGGCTTAAATAAAGAAAAGGCTTTTCTGGGTTTCACTTTCTGCAGTTGAGGTTAACTCAATAATAATAATAATAAAACTGTGGACTTAAAGTAAAAGAAAAATCTGAAATATCTGTCAGACACATGTGCTTTTCAAGGAAGAAATTTTTCATGACAGATTAGGAAAAGCACAGATGTGATTCACAAAGTGAATGATGGCTGAATTCCATACAGCTGCTTCAGTTTCAGGGTCCTGGTGCTGTGCATGCTGGCTCACTGTCACCCTGTCGTGGCTCACTGGGACACGTCAATAGAACAGAGATGATGTAAACGTGACGATTAACACCTCCACTTTTCCCATCTACTGTGAAAAAGGCCTATCGGTCACATTTCAGACCTGAAAGCAAGTGCAAGTTTGAATAAATTGTCATTTCAACCATAAAAACAGTTTACAACTGAGCACAAGAAACATAAAATCATCTAGAGTGCATCAAAAATAGATTGCAACATTATGTATGACTTTGTGTTGAAATGTTGTGCTTTCTGACATAGTCTGTGGCTTTTTAACCGAAGCGCAAGGAATCCAAATTCTCTAGACAGACAGACTCACAAAAACATGCTTTTCCATTTTTTTCCCTGTGTATCCTCAACATAAATCCCAACACAGTCAAACATTAATACCCATGATTTTCCAGCGAGATGGCAACATCAGTCTGAACATGGTGAACAACTCTGTGTACAAATGTCTGATCACTGCTCATCTGTAATCACGAACTGAAGCACCACACTTTAACATGTGCACATAAACTCAGTGAAGGCTCAAACCGTTACTGAAGAGCTGGTGCTTTTCTAAACGCTACATATGAAAAGTGCAAACCGTTTCAGAGACTTGTTTGAGTAACAACTTGACACAGACCATGTCATGGCGTTTAGAGACATGACTTACACCTAATAACATACTTACCTGTCCCGTGTTATGAGTGTCTGAGTCTGATGCCATGAGAAATGTCTACCACACTGACCACACATTGTCTGGACAGGTTGGCGGTGGACTAAAACAGCTCATATGGAGAGAATTTAAAAGGGATATGGACAAGGTGAGGAGGCAAGAGCACAGAAAGGGAAAGCAGAACCAGAGAAACGGTAAGGCGAGCTGGTAGCACTCACTTTAAAACTTTTCTGTGTCTTGCTAAAATGTTAATGTAGTTTTTTTTTTTTTTTATAAGGCTTGACAGAATATTCATGTAGCTTTTAAAAACATGCCTCGTGTTTTTGCACACTGTAGGACATCATGGAGCTACAAAGTGCACTTCTGTTGGTCTGTCTATTGAGGACAAGCTTTGCTCTGCCAGTGAGTTACATCTTTATGTTGTTGTATTATATATTGCTCACACTGCAGCGTCTAAAATGACATAAAATGTTCATGTTTCTTTTACAGCTGCAGATTGGAATTATTGCAAGCAATAGCAATGAGGTAAAATAGTTGTTAAAGCATTTATGTCATGTTGGATGCCGGGTAAAATTTTCTCTCATTTGAGAACAACATTGGCTGATCTAATTCAACCCTCTGTGTGTTCAGATCCTGAGACTGAATGGACTAACTCTTGCAGCTCTCGGACAAACGCAGGTAAAGACAGGGCCCATAAGTACATGTGCTACTCTGATGCTACCACTACTCTTGACTGTCCTCCTTAGTCAAATAAAAATAAAATGCATATTTTTGCTTTGGAAAATAATATGTAAGCTGAAATAAATCTCCTTCGCCTCCAGGCGTCTTCAATATTACCCCAGTATGTACTTCAGCAGCAGCAGCCTGAGGTGCTGTTCACTCCACAGGTGGTGAACTTGAACCCACAGATGGCGGGTCCTTTTGGTCCCCAGGGGCCTCAGCTGTTGCTTCCCACCCAAGGCAACCAGCTAACACCCATGCTTGTCCCCAACGGCCAGCAAGAGCAGCTCGGGCCTCCACAGGACCCCAACGCTCCTAATGTCCCTCAGCAGGCACAAAACCCAGTGCAGGTACAACAAAGTGTCTTTCATGGTTGCTACAGTTGCTACTCCTCACAGTCAAAAATTAATTGTTATTTTATCTCCTTTAGATGTTTCCACAGTTTCAGTACCCTGCTTATGGATTTCCTCAGTTTCCTAGACATCAGGTATGAAGTCAAACATACTGACTTGTTTGCAAATGTCAGTATCTTCATTTAGATGCTCGCTTCAGATTGAAATTGATTTGATTAATTGATCATCCACAGGGCTTCCCGTACTTTGTGCCCTCTTACGGCTATCCCCAGCAGAGGAACACTGTGGTGCTGCAGCCCAACAAGGGTCAGCAGAACCTGGAGAGAACCACACAGAGACCACAGCTCCCTCTGCAGGTCAGACATGCAAAATAACATACACACAAGATCTTGGCCTCTCTGTTCAAATGAATCAAAAACAACTGAAGACATTACTCTCCTCTGAACGTTTCAGAAGGGATTCTTAAAGACACTTGTTGAATGAAAATGTGCTTGCCTGCAGAGAGTGTTCAGTGAAGAAGAAGAGAAAAAAGTAAAATGAATTAAATCATCAAAAAATATTCTGTCTAGCACCTGATTTGCTTTGGCACTTTGAATTCAGTCTTAGAATTTATGCAGATGATGATGACAAAGACAAAACTTACTAATAACAACAAAGCTGCAGAGCTTGAGTCACGACTGTGCGGATGTGGTGACTGTGATGCAATGACCGCTGTCTGCTATGCAGACCGCAAGCTGGCGGTCTGGCTTAGCGTCGGGCTGCTGAAATAATGCCATCCCAGTCTGTGCACATGTAGCTTATCCATGTATGTTTCATTTCTCGGTATGACTGATATCATTTTATTTGTTCAGGTACACGTCCATATACTTGGTACTCATTTTTTTTTGTAATGTAATTTTCATGCATATCATCCCATTTCAGCAGGCTTCCCAGCCCAAGGTGCAGACGGAACAAGTGAGCACACTACATATCCTCTTCATTTTTATAATTTCACCATTACATTGAGGAAAGAGACAAGTCAGCGCCAGTTTAAGTCTAAGTGCTCTGTTTTCATAACTTTCTTCCTCAGACATGGCCACTGGGGACACAGAAGGAGTCTACTACAATTCCTCCTGATCCTCGTGGTGACGCTTCAGGCCCTGGGATTGACGAGGTGCTATTTCACACAATGACACTCAACATTTAACGTTTTTATGCATTCATACTTTTTTATGCCCACGGGAAAAACCTTGGTTTCTGTTACACATCGCTCTCATCAACTGTGAAGCATTTGACTTTGAATAATTAAACAACTGCTTTTCTGGCTGTTTCTCCAGGGTCACTCCAACTTCCCCTTCCTGTTTGAGCCTTAGATGTCACCTGGGAAATAACAACAATGTGATCAGGCAAAAATTCATTTCCGTGTGTTTGGCTGTAGTAACTGCGAGCTCATTCTTCTGCAACATACGCTGGAGTATGCTGGTCTTCTAAATGGAGTTTATTTGTACTCAGTTATTTGTATAATGAACTGAAATTGTTTTGCCTGTTTCAGGAATATGCTCCTCTCTTACACAACATGTCAAATAAAGATCTTTGCCAAAGGTAATTGTTTGAGAGTTTTATTGTAGTACACAGAGATTTTAGTTTTACAGGAGGAAGACGGAATTACATAAAAGATTTCCCAGAATATACTACATCATCTCCTCTAAGACTCGATCAAGTCGGAGAATCAAACTTGGAGCTGTTGGTTCCTCCTGAGTAAAGTGGGAGACAAAAAAAAGTAAGAATTAGTCATCAAATTGATATTCAGGTAATTAGACTTAATTAGTACTTTTTTAAATGCCTTCACCTTTTACCAGCCAGCTTCCTCTGGATCATCTTCTTCTCCAACAAGCTCACCGAGATTCATCTTGAAATTAACAAAAATTCAAATGAACCACACAAACCTAACGCCATGTTACAGAAATATCTGTGAATGTGCTAACAAAATATTTTACTATACTAACAACACATAGGACTGATACATGGTGCCATATGTGAACAAACTGTCTGTACTTACAGGTTTCAAAACCCCATGCTCCACGGAGACTTTGTTCTTCAAAAAGCAAGAGAAATTATGATAACTGAAGATAATAACAATAATAATAATAATAATAATAATAATAATAATAATAAAACATTTGTTTATACACATTCATTTTGTAATGGGCAAAAAGATTACCGGCTCTGTGGTGTTGTAGATGAGCTTCACATATTGCTGAAATTGAGATGAAGAGATACAAATATCATAATGTAGTTGTCCTAAAGATCAAACAATGTTAAATTGAAGCCCAATCAATCCAGCCAGATAATAATAAGGATGATAATAAAGTTATTTTATGTATATTTGACGGCTATTATACCACATTCTCTGGAGGTCCGTGTCTTCCTCCCTGCAAAACAAGTAACAAAAATTTAACTCGCTGAGTGTGAGTTTTGATACTATAACCACCGCTACAATGATGAAATAACTTCTTATACCCCGTGATGGTGAGGTCTTCTTCCACCTCTTCCCTGCTGTGGATGAATTGTCAGTCACTAGTACTGATGACAATTATTTTCATGGCACTAATTGTGTTTAAGGTGTAAGTGTATATTCAAATTGCTTCTTCAGTCACCTACCTTTGGCATCAGAAATAGGTTCTCCCCCTGTGAAACGTTCACAGTGAGCGTTCAGTTGAACAGTAAACTCTGATGTACTTTACAAAATCAAATTGGACAGTTACTCAAAAAGTTAGACCAAGTAACTAAATCATATTGTTTACCTCCTTTAAGGGTACGCCGGTGATGTTCTAGGGATGAAAGCCACAAATGTGTTGAAAAAAAATTCAGTAGTGCCACTGCTCTGTCATGTCAAACATACAGTTTACTGTATAATAACTACTGTTTTAATGTCTCACCTGAAATGTCACGTTGTCAACCTGAAAAGGAAGTATAAGAAAATCTGCGTTTTGGACAACTGTTCAGTTAAAAGTATGAATGTATGAAAATCATGAAATCACATTGAGAGACGACAGTGGGCCTACCTTGAATGTAGGGGAAAAAAACGTATCGCCCTAAAACAAGAAAGATGTATTTGTACATCATATTTTATCGTTACACAGAACCAATTATAACGGTAAGTAAGGCTTGTAAGGCAGACGCAATCAGTGCTTCACAATACAGTAAAAGACAAAAGCAACAGGCAGAAAATAGCAACATGACACAAGAGTAAGAAGTAAAATTTAAATTAAAAGGTATAAAAACCAGTATAAAGATCTGAGCCTAAAGCTGCTTTTAATGTGTTGTCAGGGTTCAGTGGGTCCCCTCTTAAAGAGATGCCACCAAACAGAGATGTTCTGCACTCTTTAGAGGGTTCAGGATAGAACTAGTAAGAAGACTAACTTTTGTCTCACTTTTTTCATTTCAGCACAGCTGTCGTGTCACTGTGGGCTTACCGTTGCACCAGGGTTCCTCATGTTGGACAACTTCCTTCTCGGAGGTCCTCTGGGTCTCCCAAAAAGCCTGCCTGGCCCAAGCCCGAAACCAGGAGCCTGGGTGAAGCACACATAAAGTGCTGTGTACACTAAATGACTGTCCAATGAATTCTCAGGTGATACACATAGTATGTTGTGTTGCAGCAGGTCTTTGCTAACCTTTACTGTGTATTTGAAATGAACAACATTTTGACATTTTGTGAAAATGCTGATTGGTTTTCTTGTTGAGAAAACACAGATAATCTCCAAAGAGATTCTAGTGTCAAAACATCTTCATCATTCAACACATTGCAGAAGCCACCGGTTAGCATTAGCATAAGGAGGCAAGTAAGCAAACTTTATCTCGCATCTCACAGCCCACCAACACTTTTAAGGCTCACTACGAACTTATTAGGCCTATATCTTTTTTGTTAAATTCTAACACAACAGAGATATGTACGACTTACAAATTGTGGTTTGACCGTCAGTTAGATGGTGCAACTACTGACTGATGAACGGCAGTTTTTCCATCTGCCTGGTATGTTGGCTGCCTGGTAACCATGGTAAAGTGTCTGGGAGGTCACTGCACACGACTGTTGCTTACAACAACATGGCTATTGCAATAACCAAACTGAATAACAAATAGGAACTGGATTTAAATACCTCTCTTTTGCCCCAAGTAGGAAGGTGAGAGGGCATCACCACCTACCCCAAAAAAGAAAAGACACTTGAATTAATGAATGACTGAGGCTGGAATCAATTAACTAATTACTGTAAGGCTTGAAACACATACCCATACTGGATGTCCAGAGTCCCTTTCTGGCCTGTCTCCACTTGACCTTCCATCTCCATCCTCTGGGGCTTGTGTCACTGACTGCGCCCCATCACCACGCTAAACAAAAGGATAATTAAATGACAAATACTTAACACGCAGATCGTAGATGCAGCTCTGGACCTGTGTGTGAAATCATGCCATTACCTTAGATTCTGCATCCTGTTCGGGTCCACCTGCAGGCGGAAACTTCTCATCTTCCCATGGTCTCCAGGAATCTGGCTGAAAACCGAAATTAAACAAAAATCAAACAAAATTAAAAATGACCACTTAAAAAATATAAAGCAGAAGTTTTCCTTTGTAATTTTGTAAAAGTTACGCCAAATTAATACACATCATCAAAAGTAATACTCACATGAGCAGCTACTGCTGACAGAAGTAAAGCGACGATGCACAAAAGCTGCATTGCTTCTGAAGAACCTGCATAAAGAAAAAAATATATATATTGAAAGTTTAAATGGAAACCTTAAAATTAGTTAAATTATTCCCTACATGTCACTAGTCATTTAGTATATAACATCTACTCTATGTACCTGCTCAACTGCGCTGTCCAAATACATGTGTGGCATGTCAGGCAGTGACACTTATATCAGACATCAGATATTGAGACACACCATGTTTCTCAAAACAAAACATCTGACTCATGTTTATTTGTTATTTGCAAAACAGGAATGACTTCACGCATTGTTTTCTGATGTCTTCATAATTGAATTTGGTCCCTTTTTCTTAGTAACAGTACATGGAGACAACATTGTGACTGGTAGCAGTGATTAAAAATGATATAAAAACTGAACACTGAACATTTTGTCTCATCATTATTTAAATTTATTGTATTTACTTATGTGAGTGACATAAACCAGAGTAGCCTCCGATTTCCTAAAAAGAGGAAGCAGACAGGAATGCGTGCTTCACTGGGTGTTGCCTGTTACCAGCCTAAGCCACTAAGTCACTTGATTTGTAATCATAAGACCCAGGCATTATTTATGTTTAGCATCTGTTCACCAATTTGCCAATACTGAAGGGTGGAGAATACAGAGACTAAACCTTTACAACTGTAGTAATATGTTTTCTGACTACAATAAAACTAAACAAAAACTAATATTTAGATTTGAATTTTAGACAAATCCAGTAAACTGTATTATTTCTGATATGAGTTATTGAGTTAATATGGGCCAGGTACGGTTTCAGGCTCTGATCAGTAGTCACACCTTGAAATGTGGAAGTGGATTAGCTTTCCTAATAGTTGCAGTTTCCCAAGAATGTTCTGTTAATGTAAATGACACGACATCCACTCCTGGACCTGTATATAAGGAAAGCTCAGCATTCAGAACACTACAACAACTTCCTCGACCATCTGCGAGACAGTCTGCTAAAGTTGAGAAGACTTGGTGATTATATTACTATTAATTTATTTCATTACAAGTATTTATAATATTGTGAATTCTCTGTGCGATCTTGGTGGAATGGTGTTTTATTGATTATTTGGACAAAATGTCTTTTAATTCTTAATGAATTTATTGTTTTCAAAAGCTGTGATCACTGAAACCATGCTGAAGGTAGCACTTGTGCTTGGATGCCTCCTGAGCCTCATTCTGGCCAATCCTGTACGTGAAACATTCCTATATTCAATATCAAATATTCTCATATTTTCACAGTATATCTATTATTGTAATAGTATAATACATAATAGAGTCAATATTAAACTTCTGGATGTTTTACAGGTGGACATGGTGCACCAACGACTTGCTCGCTCAAACTCTGGCTCAAACTCTGACTCTAACTCCAATGAGGTGAGTGTCTCCTCCAGAATTAAACATTCAACACACCTGACTGCCTGTTACTGTAAAATCCTCTGCTGTATAACTGACGATGAATGCTTCTGATTTTCTTGAAGCTTTCCGTATCCATGTCTTCACAACAATTGCTCCAGCTCCTTCTTACCCTCATCCAGCAACGACAACCAGTTACTGCTCCACCAGCAGCAACTACTACAGCTGCACCTACAACAACTACAGCAGCCTCTACTACAGCTGCACCTACCACTGCCGCATAACCAACTGCTGCCACAAAAACATATAATCAGCAATTTAACCAGAGATCAATAAGTGAAAGAAATTTTGACATCTATGCTATTTTGTGTCAGTTGTTTTTAGTGATGTTGTGTTAACCAGAGTGTTTCCACACTCATCATTCCAGTTCAAGTAAACATGTGGATCAAAATCACTTTACTCTCTGTATTATTTGCTGAATAAAATGATAAATGGAAAAAATGTGGACTGAATATGTTTTTGTCTTAAAACCCCATTTTTGATACAAATAATTAATAACTGGTTTATAGCACAGTATAATGTGGTTGTAAACAGTTATAAACACATTCAAGTGTTTATTAATTTATAAAATTTCAATAGATTTTTAATGAAGGCATATTTTATAATAGTACAAATGTGTTTCACTATATTGTCGTTCACTATCTGTTTATGCCTGAGCCTCAACTTATGGGCTCCCACAATAGGAGTCAATAAATACATTAGATATAGATATAGATCATTTGTTACATTTTTATGTATACTAATTATAAATGCTGAAAGGAGATACTTAATGTTAGGTTTTGACAAAAAAAATGTATCAAAGCAATGATTAGATGGATCTCTGAGTGCATTATAACAAAGCAGCATAAAACAGAACACATGAATCACATCCAGTTTCAACACCTAATACCTCTGAGTCCATGTCTGTCTGGCTCTGTGGTCGGCGTGACCCACCACATGCATGGTTTCATCACATTTCACGCCAATAATAGAAAAATAAAAACGCAGCCCACTTTGACAGCTGATTGGGTGACTGAGGGGTAAAGGTATCTTTAAAAAGTGCACCTGGACAGATCGAGAACCACTGCAAAGTTCTGCATTAGACACAACACGTGGTTAATAATCATTTAATCTTAACATTCTTTATTCAAGGTAAGACTTCTTTTCCGAGGGGTATGTTCACTCTTTGAAATAATGCACGCTGTGCAATCATCAGCTGATCTTGACTCCTTCTTTTGCTCTACAAAGGACTGAAGCTTCTCTCAGCTATGAAACTGCTGGTTCTGATGTTGTGCTTCGTGGTATTGTGCTCCTCCGTCCCTGTAAGTGTTTCAAACCAACAATAACAATCTTCAGGTCTGACTGTGAGTCTAGTCTAATTGCTGTAGTGGTGTTGTGGTATTTTTTTCAGTGCTTAATGGAGGTAATTTCAAACACTTTGATGATGTGAAATAATTTGTGTTTAAAGATCTCTGAGGAGAAGGAACGAGTCAAACGCTCAGATGATAGTGATGAGGTCAGTATCTGGATGCACGCTGTAACCCAATAATGACTAAATAATCGCATCTAAAGTACGCTAATTCTTCAGCTTCTGTTTCCATCACTTTGTTTTTCAGATGAACCAGAACTACATACAATTTCAGTTTCAGCCATATCCTGTGCCCATTCCAGTGCCATTCCCACGGCCTTTTGTTTTCCCTTTTGTCATCCCACCTGTCCCTTCACCAGTCATCTCTCCACCAGTCTTCCCTCCAATCGGAAAATGAACACCTGGCTGACTCGGGAAAACCTGATTTTAGGCCACACTGAGTGTAAACACTGTCCAACTGAAATGTAATAAATGATCAATAAAGCATTGTGTGGATAAGTGAACGACTTCTATGAGATTTGTTTTTCACTTGGCAGTCTTCAGAAGATTTTTTTCATCGGTACACAGCGTCACTGTGAAGACAACCTTTTCACTCGTCCCAGCTGTTGGGATGAGGGGAGGAGCTGAGAAACAAAATGTCAGCATATCAATCATGAGTTTACAGTTGTTGACGAACTAAAATTACTAGATAGTTAAACCAAAAATCCAACTTTTACAACTAGATTTCAGATTTGAAGGGGCCAATCCTTTCTAGTTTCTACTATTTTATTGGTCATTTAAACGAACCAGTACTTACACTTTACCTGGTTTTTGCACCTGAGTTTTGACACAGTAACACATACTGTTAAAACCAACTAATAACTAGTAACCGTAACGCCAGATAGAAAAAAAATACAACTAATTCAGTGTACAACTGCATGTTTCAACAATACTCACCAAGCACCAAGATAAAGATCACATAATAAATTACATCCAAACAAAGATGACAATTAAAGACAGGCAATAAGGTTTTGTTTTGTTTTGCTTCTACGTGAAGTCACCACATCTACTATCTTTGGCTGGTCAGAGGTTTTTAAAGGTTCTATTTTGTTGAATAGTTGGAGCTGAAAATAACTATTTCCCTGTATGAGTGCATCCTCACAAAGCCTTTCTCTCCCAACTCCTCTAAGCATCCCTGCTCTCACGTTAAGTAGCATAAACAGCATAAAGACCATTATACAGTATATGTACGTATATGTCAGGACTCTCACATTACATAAACTAGATTGAGGGCAACTGTGGGAGGCGAGGCACACTTAAGGCAGGGGCTGACTAAAGTTATTATGTCATAAAAAGACTAACTGAGATTACCCCCCCCCCCCCCCCCCCCCCCCGTGTGGAAGTGTGCGTGGAATCCTGGGCATGCATGGTTTCATACAAGTGAATTATTTGGTTAGGCGACATCTAGTGGTCGTAGTTATTATAACAGGAGCAAATGGAAAAGTGTGGTGACGTAGTATAAAGAGCAACAAAGTTTTAGGGGGAGGATTGGGTGGATGGATGGATGGCTCAACTAAACATAGAAATATGACACAGGAGATTAGTGATTGATTCCCATGTGAAACCAGTAGTTTATATTATTCCTATTATCCATGACCGTTTATTGTTTTTATTGTAACCATAACAACAAAGATCATCTGATGTTGAGGAAGTACTTTTTTTAACCCAAATCATGATCTTTTCCTAACCTTAACCAAGTAGTTTCCGTGCCTATACCTAACCAAGCCATGACCTCCCCACCCCCCACCCTCAAAGGATAATATGATACTTTTTTCCTTAGCTAAAAAAACCCATTTTTTTCTAAAAAATGTGCAGGCTGTATGTTTATGAATTCTACAGGATAGATTGGAATGATTGTTTGTGTAGATATTTCAAATTGTGCATTGTCATGTCAATAATCTAGGCTATCAATCATATTTATGAATTATAAAATAAATAACTATCTTCACCTCCAGCCCTAAATCTAAGTGAATGGATTGAAAATTAGCATGATCAATCGTTATGTAATACAATCCTTATCCTTATTGCCTCCTTACCTATAGTGTAAAATATGCTAACAAAGACTACAATAATAGGCTGCAGTTTGCAATATACAATTATACTTTATTCTGATGCCAGTGAGTGGGAGGATGGCATGCAGGAATGACCACGGGTCGGGTGGTACCGCGGTTACGAGCTGACACTGAAGATGCGTTCTGCCAGGTATGCTATCGAAGCGTTGCATACCTACGTTACTTCACTGACTGCGTGTAAAGTCCGTCTGCGCGCATAATGCAGCTTGTTCAAGCCTGGACTAGCCTCGGCTGAATCGTGTTAATGGGCCTGAGGTGAAAGTTGATGTTAATTCTAACCGGGCTTTTTTTTTTATAAAAGCGCAGACTTCCTTAGCGACGTTGATGGAATACCCCACAGGTGTCCTCCTCTGTCAGCTGATCCACACCTGCTACAGGTGAGTCACGTTCAGAGTCTACGGGACGATCAGCGCTAAGCTGGTCCAGAGAGAAAGGACGCCGACCTGCAACCCGGAGACGTGGGATCGAACCTAGGATAACCTCAGGTACATTACACTGGTGTGTGAGTGAAAATGTGTGTGTGTGTGAAAAATCAACAAAACAACAAATTAAAATGCAATAAAAATCTGCGTTCACGAAAGTCATCCGTTCGCTTCGATTTCTCCGTCCGCATTTCCGCTTCGATTTCCCCGTCCGTATTTCCGCTTCAACTTCTCCGTCCGCATTTCCGCTTCGATTTCTCCGTCCGAATTTCCACGATTTCCAACGAAGAGGGAACAGCACAGGTGTGAGCAGGTGAGCCTGGGGTTCAGCTAGCTAAGCTTAGCTAGCTGGAAGGGCATTTTGGCTGCTTTTGTTTCCACTTGGCATCACCTGAGTTTGAAAATGTATTTCAATTATTATTATCCTAACCTGTCCTCACTCAATGGCGGATTGATTAATTGGCGGAAAAAAAAAAGTCACATTTGCGCGATCTGTTTTCTAGTTTTCTTCACGCCTATGACGTCACGTCACCGTATCGAGCGGGCGCCGTTTGTAGTTTGTCCTCTCTCACTCTCAGAGGTGGTGGTAGATGGGAAAGGGGCTAGGGGAGTTTGCACTTCTATCTCTGGACAGAACTAATGCAATTAGTAAAATCAGTCATTGCAGGAAAAGCTGCCAAATGAACCACAATTAATTCAGAATACTGTGAAATCGTTTAGACTAATAATCTAAGTGACAGTTGTGCAATTTAGAATATGTGTATCTTGTACACAAGCTAAACAAGCAATATTTGTACCTAAATCTTTTGTCATTATTACCATGATGATGAACTGATGCGTTCCCCTGGGTTGTATCTGAGGGTAGTGGCTAGTGACCTATATGGTTGTTTAGGTTGGAGGACTATTTGTGGTTGTCATATGAAGTCAACTGAAATCATTTCAGTCTACACTTTCACAGCATTTACTTCACACATTGTTTACTACTGTCATCTGAACTGTCTTGAAAGCTTTTTCTTAGCAACAATACATGGCCACTGAACATACCCTCATCCTTATGTGAATTTTCTGTACGTACTTATTAAAGTGACCTAGCCCAGAGTGGCCACCAATTTCCTAAAAGGAGGAAGCAGACAGGAATGTGTGCTTCACTGGGTGTTGCCTGTTACCAGCCTAAGCCACTAAGTCACTTGATTTGTAATCATAAGACCCAGGCATTATTTATGTTTAGCATCTGTTCACCAATTTGCCAATACCGAAGGGTGGAGAATACAGAGACTAAACCTTTACAACTGTAGTAATATGTTTTCTGACTACACTAAAACTAAACTAAAACTAATATTTAGATTTGAATTTTAAACAAATCCAGTAAACTGTATTATTTCTGATATGAGTTATTGAGTTAATATGGGCCAGGTACGGTTTCAGGCTCTGATCAGTAGTCACACCTTGA
>NW_019525135.1:2240368-2250695 GCF_002814215.2 Seriola lalandi dorsalis | reverse complement strand
TTCTGATTTTCTTGAAGCTTTCCGTATCCATGTCTTCACAACAATTGCTCCAGCTCCTTCTTACCCTCATCCAGCAACGACAACCAGTTACTGCTCCACCAGCAGCAACTACTACAGCTGCACCTACAACAACTACAGCAGCCTCTACTACAGCTGCACCTACCACTGCCGCATAACCAACTGCTGCCACAAAAACATATAATCAGCAATTTAACCAGAGATCAATAAGTGAAAGAAATTTTGACATCTATGCTATTTTGTGTCAGTTTGTCATGTTTTACTGAAAACTCATAATTCCAGTTCAAGTAAACATGTGGATCAAAATCACTTTACTCTCTGTATTATTTGCTGAATAAAATGATAAATGGAAAAAATGAAGACTGGATATGTTTTTTTTTTTTTTAGAAATATTCATGAAACCTTTCTCTCATCTTGAATATTAAAAAAGTTGCAACACTTTGTTTTAAGTTCCTGACAGCTGATTGGGTGACTGAGGGGTGAAAATATCTTTGAAAAGTGCACCTGGACGGATGGAGAACCACTGCAAAATTCTGCACCAGACGTTTGGCTAATAATTATTTAATCTTAACATTTTTTATTCAAAGTAAGACTTTTTTCTGAGGACTATGTTCACTCTTTGAAATAATGCACACTGCAATTGTGTGAGGAAGGATTGGTTTTATTATTATTATTATTATTATTATTATTATTATTATCATCATTATTATCATTATTATTATTGTTTTAGGTTTTTTAGACCTTGTGTGTAGTTGTATTTATTGAATGATTTATACTTTGTGTGCATTGATTTTTTAATTGCATGTTTTTATATATTTTATTTCTGCGAGTATGTTTTTTTTTATCTTGGACTTTTATTTTCTTATCCCAACCTAACCGTTGTGACTTCCTGCCCTGATAGACTAATTGTTGATTACCTGCACCTGCGGGCGGATTTTTAGGGAGACAGGAACTGAGGAACAGAGAGAGCTCGCGGAAAGGGGAGCGGGTGCCAGACCAGTTCCAGACGAAAGCAAGGTCGGTTGTAAAGATAAAAGGTGACCCAGTGGCCCAAGGAGGATCGACGACGGCGGTAGCGACCTAGCAGAGGAAGCCGCCCCCAGCGCTGTCCTCTATTGAGTCTGGTTCGACCCCCCTCCCATCTACAATCTCCAATAACGATCAAGTCCCTGCGTCCTATGATCTGCAGCTAAGCGCGCGCGCGTGCGTGCGTGCGTGTGTGTGTGTTTCAAATCGTCTAGCTTTTAGTTAGTTTTATGAAGGCCTGGCCTCTTTATTTTAAACCTGTGTAATATATTGGTAATGCTTTTTCTTAGTCTGTGCTTCCTTGGTTGCCAGATCCTCTGCCCTGGCACCTGACTTTTAGAACTTGGTTTTATTGTGGGTTTATTTATTTTTTAAGCATACCCACATCCCTCACACAATCACCAGCTGATCATGACTCCTCCTTTTGCCCTACAAAGAACTGATACTTCTCTCAGCTGCTGCTTTTGATATTGTGCTTCAGTGTTGTGCTCCTCCATCCCTGTAATTATTTCAAACCAACAATAACAATCTTCAGATCTGCCTGTGAGTAGCATGCTTTGTAAAGACCCCCTCTGATGAAAATCAAGTTTTAAACCTTGTTAACATGTCCATATTGTGTTTCTTATATAATACAAGACATATCATGAGTGAAATAAACAGTCAACAGCATTACTGTATATATATTTCCACCTTGGAAATTCAGCGAACAAAATGGATTCAGACAACCAGGGATTCATACATCATATAACCTACTGAACAGATCCCGTCAACTTGCGGGGACGGAGGGCGGGCAAAATAAACCTGAAAACTTGACAGTGCAGAGAGCGAGAGTTTGCATTAGTACAGCCACTCATACAATCTACCTATCTATCTACTGTGTCAACAGCTGCCAGTTACTAGCTAACAAATGACTTTGCTAACCGTTCTGATTTCTTCTAGTTGCTGAATTTGGTTACAACAGACTCAAAAACTCCCTAGTCTGACTGAGGATCAAATGTGGCTGAGTCTTTCTGATGTTTTCTCCTCTAACCATCTTGATTCTCTTCTCTTTCACCTATCAACCTAGTGCAAGCAGCAGTTGTGGGTTGTTTATTTATTTTCACCTTTCATGTGGAAAAACCATGTTGAGCTAGATATTAGTATTTAGTATTTTTACATAGTTAAAAACATGTTTGGGGAGAAACTTTACAGTTGAAGTCAGAAGTTTCCATAGACTTTGTTAGTATTTGGTAGCATTTCCTTGTTTAACTTGTGTCAAATGTTTCATGTAGCCTTCCACAAGCTTCTCACAATAAGTTGCAGGAATCTTGGTTTGTTCCTCCAGATAGAGCTGGAGTAACTGAGTCAGGTTTGTAGCCCTCCTTGTGTGCACAAATGTTCAATTCAGGGCTTTGTAATGGTCACTCCAATACCTTGACTTTTTTGTCCTTAAGCTATTTTGCCACAACTTTGGAAGTATGCTTGGAGTCATTGTCCATCTGGAAAACCAATTGCGACCAAGCTTTAACTCCCTGGCTGATGATTCGAGATACTGCTATAATATATCCACATAATTTTCTTTCCTTGTGATGCCCCCGTGTTTCCTGGTTGGGATCGTATTGTTCAGCTTGCAAGGCTGGCTCTGGGTAACAGTAAATACAAATAATTGGACCCTGAAAACATCCCCTGATCTTTGCAGTATATAAATTTACTGTTCATAGTTGTTTGAGTGACTTAAACCAGGGTAGCCTCCAATTTCCTAAAAGGAGGAAGCAGACAGGAATACGTGCTTCACTGGGTGTTGCCTGTTACCAGCCTAAGCCACTAAGTTACTTGATTTATAATCGTAAGACCAGGTATTATTTGCGTTTGGCATCTGTTCACCAATTTATCAAGTGGAAGATTTCCTAATACTTTCAATTTCCCAACAATGCTGTGCTGTTTATGTAAATGACACGACATCTGCTCCTGGACCTGTATATAAGGAAAGCTGAGCATTCAGAACAACACTACAACAACCTCCTCGACCATCTGCGAGACAGTCTGCTAAAGTTGTGAAGACTTGACGGTAATTATATCATTATTAATTAACTTGATTATAATTATTTATAATAATAAATGTCTTTGATGTATTTTGATGTATTAATTGTTTTCAACAGGTGTGATCACTGAAACCATGCTGAAGGTAGCACTTGTGCTTGGATGCCTCCTGAGCCTCATTCTGGCCAATCCTGTACGTGAAACATTTTTATATTCAACAGCAGTTTATCCTTTATTTTAACAGTATTACTATTATGTAATTGTATAGGTCTGTGGATCAGGTGGTAGAGCAGGTGGTCCGCTGATCTCGGAGTCGGTGGTTTGATCCTCATCTCCTCAAACCAGGAGTCAGGAAGATTTAGGAAAAATGTGCTGAATGCAATGTGCAGATCATGCAGCAGGATGATCCACTGTGGTGACCTTTAACAGGGAGCAGCCGACAGGGGGAGAGGAAGACTAGTACTGTATAGTATAACGCTGTCAAGGTCAAACTTGTAAATTTTGGAATTTCCTACAGATGGACATGGAACACCAACGAGTTGCCCGCTCAGGCTCTGAGTCCAATGAGGTGAGTGTCTTCTCCAGAATTAAACATTCAACACACCTGACTGTGTGTTACTGTAAAATCCTCTGCTGTATAACTGACGATGAATATTTCTGATTTTCTTGAAGCATTCCTCAAACATGTTTCCTACGCAACAGTTGTTCCAGCTGCTCCTTAACCTCCTCCAGCAGCCATCACCTGTTACTGCTCCACCGGCAGCAGCTGCCGCTAATACCAAATAAAATCAGCAGTCTAACCAGAGATGAATGAGTAAATGAAACTTTGACATCAATGCTATTTTGTGTCAGTAAACATGTGTATCAAGATCACTCTACTCTCTGTAATATTTGCTGAATAAAAATCATAAATGGAAAAGATGTGGACTAAATGTTTTTTTTCTTAAAATCCAGTTTCATACACATTAATGAAACCTCTGTCTTTTTTAATATTAAAAAAGTGGCAGCACTTTATGTTAAGTTACTTTGATTAGCAGTATACAAATAATTGATAACTGGTTTATAACACAGTATGTGGTTGTAAGCAGCTATAAGCACATTATAATTGTTTTAGTACAAATATATCAGCAACATATACATTTTTCTATGAAAGCATATTTTATATTAATACAACTGTGTTTATATTGTTATTCACTATTTATACCCCAGCCTCAACATTTAGGTACCTATAATGGAGTAATGGTCGTTAATGAATATTAGTTATATCTGCTTATGAACACATCATAGTGTGTTAAAAATAATTTGCTAAATATCCATATACTGACCATAAATGCTGAACAGAGGGACTTAAAGCTTATTTCCTAAGGGTCTCAAAGTCTGAACATGTAGTTGCTGGTGTGGTCACATAAAATATACTGTGGTGGTGTTAGAGAAACAAACCCTTTAATAACAACATGGTTTAAACACCAGAATTAAAATATATCATTAGTTGTTCACAAAAATGTTTTCAACAACCAGTATGAATGTTTTCTGAAATGTATTTGCTGTTTTTGCTGTTGGGGCAAAAAATATATGGTCTTCTGTGACCACACCACCACCGAACAACTCTTCAGACAGCTGGCACCACACAGGGTTCAAGCACAGACAACAATTGCCATAGCAACCCCACTTCAGGAAAAATATATTTGACCAATATGCAGTGTCACAGAAACAACTCAGCTATGTATCTGACCCTGTGAGATTCTGCATGGAAACTCAATGAGCAGACGCCCAAAGAAACATCATGTGTTGTTGAATATGTCATCCTCCAGATGTGTGTTGGTTCTGTTTGATCTCATGGATTCGTGCTGCTTATGAAAGTCAGATATACACTTTTTTTCTCTCAGGCACTTTGTAGGAGTTCAAAACACAGAGAAATTTCAAATAAACATTCATGCTTTGATGCTGTCTGGGTAACACAGTGATGACTGAATCCATCTCTCACATAGTATAATGAAATCTTTTGCACGGTCAAATTCGTTTTAAAAGCGGGACAGCAGCTGTTTCTGGTGTTGCACTGAAATTTGTTTCCCATACAATTAGGTGTCCTCTAGTGATGCATCTTCACCATGATTTCACACCAGGCTTGAAAACACCATAATAAGATTTTTTTTATAGGTTATTAAACAAAGGAAAGTGTCAGTTTGCCTGATAGAAAATTGAAGGCTGCACATCGTTACATTTGTCATGCAGGTTAATTAGTCATTTTTTCTAGTAATAGGCATATTTTATATTACCGGGAGCAAGAGGCCCTTGGGATAAATGCAAAAAAAACAAATGAAAACTGTTGACATCATATACATAATTTTATACAAATTATTCATCAGTTTAATGTGATTTAACACATCTTTAGATTTTGGCTTTCCGCAATTATGTCAAATCAACTTGTGTGAGTTACAATCATGATTGTAAAGACAATTAAAAATTCTTTGCATCATCATTATATGTCACACATTATATGATGCTGTGTGCGGGCAGCATTACTAAAACCTTGTCAGGAAACGACATCCATTACTTGGCAACCTAATGGCAACCTAATTGACACATGAAAGTATCTGAGCAGTGACGGTTAGATTGTCCTCTGTTTTTGCTGTGATTTGGTTCCAAAGGGAAATGTGAAATGAAACGTTACAAAAATTTTATAATTTATTGAACATTTTACTTCACCTTCCTTTTTTTTTTAAACACACATTGCTTGGTATAATCCTGAGATAAATCATGGAAAGAAGCTTTTACCATATTTAGGATGTAAACCAAGTTCCTGTCTGATCCTTAGTATATTATATATTATAATAAAGACCACAATCTTTTCCTAACCTTAAACATCAGGTGCAATAATCATGCTTTTGTTGCTGCAAGCAGATATTGCAGTGCAAGAGTGGATATTGTTGTGGTCACTAGATTGACTGCTACAAGGAAGAAATGCTTGGTCATTTAATGTTTTTCACAGATGTCCTGTATAAACATTTTTTAACTTAGCACATACATTAATTCGAAACCATAATTCAGGCAGTGTTGCATTTTGCTCTTAGTATATTTGCTGTTATAGATCATATGAATAATAATGTCTAGGAGGAAGGACTGACTGCGAGGCATGAAATCTTATACCACAACAAATACTTTAATAGTTAATACTTTAATAACTTTAATGACACTGTACTTGAACAATCGCTCCTCTTTGTTAATATATCAAAGTTTTCAAGCCACTGCTGGTCTCCACACCCATCATTGGGAAATAAAAGCTTTTTAAATCTCTAGATAGAGATCTGTGTCTAGATGACACACTGCTGTAGAGGACATACATGAGGTCCACCATGAGTAAACAAGATGATTACAGTATTTCGAAAGGATTGAGCAAGTATTGCTTTGCAAGGAGGAAACGTAGCTCCGGGCAACAGGTATTACAGCTTCGCAAGTACAGAGCTTAAACAAAAACACATCAGTCTTCGCTGAATTCAACAGCAAATATTTGAAAATCTTTTCTGAATATACTTGTATTGTGTTATAGCATGTTGGTGTTCTGGATATTACAGGATTCAAATACCGTAATCTTTAAACAAAGGTAAGGGGAGTGCGTGTGTGTGTGTCTGTGTGTGTGTGATCAGTTGGGTTTACTCTTTAATTCAGTTCATCGTGTGATGGAAAGGACTTAAAGTCTATCAGGATTATAAACAGGATGTGGACCTTAATGTTACAAAAACACAGCACTAGTTGGGTAATGAAATTGTGTTCACGCCTATTTTGGTTTTGTCTCCGGAGGCTGCCATAAGACCGACTGCATCTGAGATGAAGCAACACACCTTTAACGTGTGAGACCAATGTGGGTCTGTTTAAAAAGCCAATGGAGTTTCATAAAGGGACCAGCTTGAAGGTAGAGAACAAGCGCCTGATATTTAATTCTTTTTATTAAGCTGTGTACACTCGTACTCTGCTGTGCCACGCAGGCAGCTTTAACTTCCAAGGGATTTGAATTGCAGTTTGAAGTGCAAGATGAAATTTTTTCTTCTGATGATTTTCTACTTGATCAATTCCCCTCTAGCTGTAAGTACAAAAAAAATATCAATACCTACTTTTTTTCATGCTGTAATTTGTGACTTTTCTGATTTTCAGCTATTTTAAAAAACAAACCAGTATTTGACTTGATTTTTTTTCAGAATTGTCATCGTTATCATAGCAGTGATTCAGACAGTGATGAGGTAAGAATGAATTCTCATCACTATAGCAGTGAGTCTGACAGTGATGAGGTAAGACTCAAATTAATCCTATCATTTATCATTGATAGTTAGAATATAGCAAAACAACATTTTTCTTTAATGTTTAAATATTTTATTGTGTTTATTTGCTGCAGGGAGGCAATCGTTACCCGTGGTTTCGGCCCAAGCCACTTCCTCCCTGGTTTACCTTCCCTCTCTGGCCTCTGTTCCCTGGTCTGCGGCCGCGGCCGCGACCTGCTACTGTCCCACCTCCACCTCCACCTCCCCCAGCACCAAAACCAAACCCAACCACAACCCCAAGCCCAACCCCAGGCACACAGCCCCCCCAGACTACAGTTGTTTCTACCACCGAGAGCCCACGAGGAGACAGCGGGTGAACTGTGCTGATCTGAGAGCAGGAAAAGCTGATTGAATAACTTTACTTTCATTCTCCATCAACAGAAAGGTTACTCACTGATATAGAAATGTATATTGTGTCTCTGTGTTGTTTGCATCTGCATGTGTTTTAAGTCATTTGTGATTTTGAGGCCATGTTTGAACCAGATTTTATTGAATTATACAAAAAATATAGATACATTTGTTTGCATGTTTTCACACATCAGTATTGGTTCAGCAAGTTTTCCACATTCTCATGTATCTCTGGTGACTGCTGTCATGTTTATCACTTTTCATATCATTTTAACAGCATAATGTCTTGTTTAACTTTTTTTTTTAATCATATCATACCACAGACCATGCAAAAATGTAAAGAATTTAATGAAAAATTGTGATTTATAAGATATAAAGTAGAGACAGGCATTTAGTCAAGGTGTAATTATGAGTTTTATAGGAGGCTGGTGTTGGCGACAGCTGTGTGAGGATGCTGATGACACACCGCTGTAATATCCACTCAGTGGGTGCGCTCATCACCCTACCAGGATCAACACAGCTTAAGAGAGGGATGAGTGCTGAGCCTGTAATACCCGACTCTCTGCTTCATCAGTGAAGTCTGTTGGACTGTATTTTTTAAATCATGACTCAGCCCCTTTTTGTATTCACCACACTGCTCTGTCGACGCTTTTATTCACGGAGGCTTTGAAAAAAATAAGTACAACTGCATTCACATAATTGACACAATAATATACTGCTGTTTCTTAATATGCAACCGAATCACAGTCCTTTCATGTGTTATGTTTGTGCCCAAACAGGGGGGTTTTGCACAGCTACTCTTTATGAATGTAATCAAGTTTGTTTCTCGACGTCAATTTAACTTTGTTAAATAATGTCAGACAACAGACAGAGGCTTGGATACTTTTGAATCATGCACTGAATAATGCCTTTTGATTTTAACTCGATGATTTTGAGAGTGTGGGGGATTTGAGAAATAAATTTCAATTTGAAACAAGACTGTTGTTGGGGTGATATTTTTGTGGTAAAATGAAAATGTATCATGGATCACGGTGTTTGGAGACACACCAATACATGTCTTCAGTGTCATGTGTTGCCTTGCTGAAAAAATACTATAATAATAAGTATTATTCATTATATACCATTAATATTGTTTAATACCAGAGCTGTTAAGTCTTTTGAACCAAGTGTGTGGAGGTTTTATCCCACTCCAACTACAATAATCATTTTATATGCAGTCTGTGCAAAACCAGGTTGTTTCATCACTCACATCAGGTTTCATCTTCAGCAACTGTGAAAAACAAATTAATTTGTTTATCTCTCTACTGTCACCGGTTTGCTATTTCGTTAAATGATATTGCCAGAAAAGCAAAGAGGGACATTTTGTGACTTTGCTTTTTCATTTGGGAATTCTTTAATAATAATATGTAACACCTTGAGCATAAAGATGGGTTTCATTGATCTCTTTGTGTGTTACGTTAATTTATTTACCCGCTACGTTCTGCAGCCTGCAGCATTTGAGTCTTATTATTGAGGTTCATGGTTTAGCTGTAATTTATATTTACTAATTTTCTACCTTTATGAATGACAATTTGTGGGTTTAGCCGCTTCAGTTATATTTTATATGTGGTTTTCTAACTAAGATATCTAATGCAGACATCAGATTCACAATATAAAACAAAATATTTGTGTAAATGTAGCCAACTAAATGATCTACTATCACTGTTCTTTTATATTTTGAATCTACACCTGAGGACGAAGGTATGTGACTGAAGCCTTATGCCTACGTTTCTCCCAATTCCTTATTCATCTTTTTTTCTCAGTTCAGTTGCACATTACACACATTTTGTTTGACCATAATTACAAGAGAGAGACTCTTGACACATCACCCACACCCAACGGTGATCTGAGTAACAGGAAAACCGCAAGTCCTCAGTTCTTGTGTGTTTGTTTATTCATTTCTGTATAGACATTACAGCATTGTAATTGAAGGAAAACAGGCATTTTGGAGTATTCAGTGGATTTTCTTTGGTTTCTACCTCACTGCTTCATTCACACGAAAAGATTAGGTTGAATTTGTCTTTTTTTTCTGTCATGTGATTGGTTGATTCAGTCTGTGAGAAGCACATAAGTCAATGTTCCCTTCGATGCTGTGTCATTGAATTTACTATAAGTTCTCTAAGCAGCTCCTTGACAGCTTTCATTGATTTTGTGGGAACCAATTCAAAACCATATTGATCTTTGTTTTGTTTCTGGAAAATGATTACTGTGAGCCTATTGTCATGTTTCACCATAATAGTGTCTGCAGTACCAGTAAGTACACTCCCAGTTATGTTTTTCTGTATTTTTCAAGGTAATATTTGTTATTTGTCTATATTAGGTTCAAATTTATCTCACATTACATGAGATCTGCTTAGACAACGGTCATTTGGGGATTTGTCTTTTACGTTTTCAGGTGACACAAAGAGGAGCCTCTCAAATTCAACAAGTTCAACCTGTTGAAGCCACAAACCAGAACCCTGAAGTTCAGACTCCAGCACCACTTTCCCCAAGGGTGGATCAAGCACAGCCTGGGATCCCCCAGCAGATGGGTCCCCAGGGTGGCCCCCAGCTTGTTCCTTCAC